>NW_028279263.1:0-75557 GCF_059751315.1 Micrasema longulum
TTAAGAATTTCAACGCTTCAGTCAGTTCAGTTGCCGGTCATGCGGTTACTTTGAACTATTTGATACCAAAAACACGTACGACTTTTACTCAGAGAAATTTCTCTTTTGTGGCCCCAGGAGTGTTCAATGTCCTGGATGAAGATAATAAGTTCTCCAAAACGAAAGCCATTTTCAGGAGAAGTGTACATGTTTGGATTTTGTCTAAGGGAAGAAACCATTGCCGCAGACTGTTGATTGCGAGACATTCCATAGATTTATATATTATTAAGCGTGTTGTCCAGATATTTATTTAAATATTACTAATGTAATAATTTTTGCTATTATTTTATAATGCACATGCTTCCACATTCCATTATGTTGTAACCTAACTCAATTCAATTGACGAAATAAAGAATAGTGATATAAATAATAATAAAGTAAAATTGGTTTTAAAAACCTTTTTCTTAAATTCTAACTTTAGTGTGTAAAAAAAAGGGGGGGGGGAAACCAAACAATTTTAAACAGTGTCAAAAAAGGTGTTTGTTTTTTATTTTTTTATATATTTTGGTATCAAAAAAGACTTGGTTTACTTGTATTTAACTTTTTTTAACTTTTATTTTATTGATATGTTTAAGATTTTTTATATTTTTATGTAAACATTATTATATTGTGTTACCAAAATGTTTAAAGGGAGAAATCCGTGCAAAAGAAACTGCTTTTGCAGTTTGGCGGGAATTCAAAAATTGTTTAGAAGAATATTTAAAAAAAAAAAAATCAATAAAAATATATATACATATAAATAAATAAAAATAGAGTTAAATTAATTTATTTTTTTATTTTTTAAATTCTTAGTTTAGTGTGTAAAAAAAAAGGAAATAAATCCAAACAGTTTAAAACAGTGTTAAAAAAGTTTTATTTATACATTTTGGTATCAAAAAAAGACTTGATTTACTTATATTTTATTTTTTGCTTTTATTTTCTTGACATATTAAAGATTTTTATATTTTTTATCTATGCATTATATTATGTTACTAAAATGTTTAAAGAGAGAAATCCCTGCGAAAAAACTGCTTTTGCAGTTTGGCGGGAATTAAAAGAAATTTTCAGAAAAAAGCTTATGTAAAAAAATTCAATAAAAAAAATATTTAAAAAAATACAGGGCTCTTGGTCTCATAGAGTAAGGGATACGTTATTATGATTTTTTTGTAAACTATATGCGTTATCATGAATAAATAAATAAATTAAAATTAAAATAAAAAATGTAGTAAAAATTTAATAATAAAGTCCCGACTCAACACGGAAATGATGATAATAATAATCCACAGGAAAGGATTGAAGGAAGACGCAGTTCAGGTAGAAGGCGCATCTCTTGGCTAGTAAAATAACTTGAGTGGCTGGTTCCATGTTGGTTTTTGTCCTTTTTTTTTAGTTTCTTGAACATATGTTTCTTCATTTAACTGTTGTACTTGCCCAATAAGTAATTTCCTGATAAATAAATAAAAACATATTTTTTAATTGCCTTAGGCCATGAATCTAACCCACGCGATAAAGGTTTCAGCTCTTTTACTTCACAAAAGTCAACAGATGGAAGAGTTGAGAAAATGTGGATGTTCAAACATGGGCAGAATGGTGAATGTTAGACAGTGTGTAAAGTGGCCACTTTAACCAGCCAATGACAGGTCATAAGCCCTGTAAATGCCTAGACTTCCATATTCCCCTCTCAAAAATGTTTTTCCTCTCTGTTGAAATAAATTTAAAAATGAACAACTCCCTAGGGAGGAAATCCAGTCAGTCTGCAAGTATTTGGACATACTTAAACATTGTTGAGTTTTATTTCATTTCAACATCTACCCGCCCTTATTGAAAAGCCTTATATAATGCCAATACGCAAATCTTGACACCTTACCAAAGCTCAAAAAATCAAATTTCTTAGTTTCGAGAGTAACTGCTTGAGGAGAATATTAGGCTTAAGGTGGTTCGATTTCATAACTAGCATTGAAATCCGAGAACGAACGCAACAGCCTCCTATATCGAGCGTCTTGAGAATGCGGCGATGGACCTGACCTGGACACGTACTGCGCGTGCCTCGGGAGAACCTAAACCCAGGTTGTCTCTTCTTTACACCTGCGGGATCCTAACGTCCTGGAAGGCTGTCGATGATGATCCTTCGGCTTTATTCGGCGGAATTAAGGGACGCAGGATGTGGGAGGAGGCGAAAGTGCTGGCTGGCGCTAGAGTCTCCTGGAGGCGTAAGGTGATGTCAAAGTGCCTCACAAGGAGCGAATAAGCATGAACAGAAACCCTTATTGATGTGGATGAGATTTATCTGGTCGAATTTTTTCACCTATTTGCTGCATTTTTGTTATTTTATATATTGTTTACTTAATTAACGTACATATATTTTATTAAAATATATATATTATGAATAGACAGTAAATAAAATTTATCCTTTTTTTTATAATTGCCTTAAAATTGTTTGCCTAGCTCTTTTTTATCTTTTGTGATATTCATATGCATTACCTTTCATTTTGACTGTGTCCGGATGGATGAATAATACAGTTCGGTGAGTGAAATATAACCGGAATCCTGGACGAGTATATTTTGATTCGATTGCTATTCTCATGTAAAAATCCTGGAAACGGAAATAAAATGAAGAAAAGTCTCCCTCGTAGAGTAGTGGTTGGTGTGTTTGCCTACCGTGTTCGATGTCCTGGGGTCGACTCCTGAGAGGGTTAAAATATTTTTTTGTTCAAAGGTGAAAAAATTACGTCAGCGATAAAGAGCATTAAAAAATATAAAAACGAAAATTTGGTTCTATTAAAAAATAAATAAAACATTTGAGTTTTTACAATTTTCCCAAATATTTAATTTTTTGATATCAAATATTCATTTAAAAGGGTGTTTTTACACTGGAATATTTCATAATCTGTGTACTAGCACTTGAAACGTAAGACTGATCATCATGTAACAGAAATGATCAAGATACGCTGCGATTTGCCAATTCAGTGCTCAATAAACCATTCGATGCGGAAAGGGAATGATGATATTTAAGATTAACAAATTACAAAAGGGATGGAGAATACCTTAAATAAGGGAATATGGAAGTCTAGGCATTTACATGGCTTATGACCTGTCATTGGCTGGTTTAAGTGGCCACTTTACACACTGTGTAACATTCACCATGTTGCCCATGTTTAAACATCCATATTTCTTCAACTCTTCCATCTTTTTATTTTAGTGAAGTTAAAGAGCTGAAAGTGGCCACTAAACGGGCCAATGACAGGTCATAAGCCCTGTAAATACCTAGACTTCCATATTTCTCTTTTTAAGGTATTCTACATCCCTGTTGTAATTTGTCTTAAAGACTCCCGAGGGGGTGAAATCCAGTCTTTTGTCTACGAACATTTGGACAAACTCAAATATTGTGATGATATTTAAGTTGATACAATGCAAAAAAGCGTATTCGCGAAAAGTCACTTCGTATAATTCCACTTGATTTGACAAAATTAAATTTGACAAAATTAATTAAATTGAAAACAAATTAAATATAACAATTATAATGAAAAAGAACATATGAAAACTATCCGATACGAAAGCCTTTTTCAAGAGAGGTGTACAAGTTTGGATTTTGTCTAAGGAAAGAGACCATTGCAGGAGACTGCTGCGAGATATTGCATAGATTTATATACCACTAAGCGTTTTGTCCAGATGTTTATGTAATACGATAGATAGAAAAAAACTAATACAAAAACTAAGAATACTTAGACTATCTAATAGTGCTATCAAACTGTTTCAAGAATATCTAAGTGAAAGGAACCAAATAACAAAAATAGATAACTCAGAATCGGAACCGATTGAAAATGAACTAGGTGTCCCCCAAGGATCAGTGCTAGGACCAATATTGTTCATTATATATATAAACGACATCACACAGATAATAAAGCACTGCAAAGTACGACTATTCGCAGATGATACCCTTATATATATAGCGGGAGAAAACTATGAAGACTCAATTAATAAATTGAATGAAGATCTACAGAACATATCGTCATGGCTAAAGATAAATAAATTGAAATTAAATGTTAGTAAAACAAAATATATGGAAATAGGTAATAAAGCACATGGCATAACAATGAATGTAAATATTGATGGTAAAATTATTGAAAGGGTTGATGAAATGAAATACTTAGGAATTATTCTTGACTCCAGATTAAATTTAACATCACACTTTGAATATATACATAAGAAAATTTCAAAAAAGATTTTCTTCCTAGGAAGAATTCGAAAAAAAATAAATAAAAAGAGTGCAGAACTTATATACAAAACAATAATTGCCCCTCATTGGGACTATTGCTCTACTATATTATATTTAGCTAACGCGGGAGACATAAACAAGTTTGAAATACTACAAAATAGAGCAATGAGAATTATACTGAAAAAAAGCAAATATAATAGTGTTGAAAAAATGAGAAAACAATTGAACTGGATAGGAATAAAGAAAAGACTATTGTATAATGTATTTGTATTTATATATAAAGTGTTTAATAATCTCATGCCAAAGTATTTTATAAGTGAAATTATATTAAATAGAAATGTACATAAATAAAGGACAAGAAATAGAAATAGGATAAGACTACCACTTAAGAAAAAAACAAAATCACAAAATAGCTTAATGTATAAAGGGTTAAAACTGTATGATGAGATGCCTGAAAGTATGAAGAATGAAAGGAAACTTACGGATTTAAAAAAAAAATGTTATGTTTATTGTAATAATGTAGTTATGTAAGAAATATTTAATAAGTATTTGTTATAATTGTAAATATATTAGTTAATATACAATGTAATATTAACTAACTTAAGTAAATAAATAAATAAAATAATTTTTAATTTAAATTTGTGCTGCTGTTTTATAATGTACATGCTTCCACTTTCCAATATGTTGTATCCTAACTCAACACGGGGCTCTTTGTCTCAAATAGTAAGGGATGCGGTATTATTTTTTTGTAATATGGGTGTATTTGTATGAATAAATACAAAAACATTTGAACTAAGTAAGTACCTACTTATTATACAATTCAATTGATAAATCAAGTAAATTTTTCAAATTTAAACAAAATTGATTCCTTTTGACATCCTACCTTATTTTTATTATAATTCATGGTGGTGGGGGTCAATGCTATGCAAGCTTCTGACGTCACTGCGTCCTGTGTTTTGCTGTATTTCTCTTCTGTTAAATATGACAATCGGTTGCTCCGTTGAGACGTGAAGGAAACACAAACAAACAGACAAATAAACACACTTTCGCGTTTATAATATGAAATATAAATTATGTATGCGTATTTTTCATACTTTTTCACTACTTGTTGGCGAGCGATTTTGTTTTAATGTGTTCTCTAAGTATGTAATAAATTATTTTTATAATTATGCTAAGGAAAAATAAAAACAAAATAATTGTTGCATTTTGATTTTATTTCAAACATTTCACTTATAGTATTGCCTAGCGATTACAATAATTAATTCAATAAATTAATTGCAATAATAAGTAATTTCTAATTTCTATTATTTTTTTACAATTTGTTGCGTGCAAAAACGAAACATAAAACATGGAATATCATAATTGAATTATCAAAACATTTGTACAATATTGTTAGAATAATGTATTCATCAATAGGATTTGGTGTCGAGAGATACAGATTTTTTAAAAATTTATAATTTTTTTTTTTACGAAATTCATTGCCATCACACGATGGGGGGTGAATGTTTCAGCACAATCCAAACCTTTAAGAACCAAAGATATTTATTATGCCAAAAGGCATAAGGGATGCTGGATCTTTCTCATCGTTTCGTGGGATGGTGATGTTTTTCGTATAAAACAAACATCCATATTAATTTGTAGCTAGATTGTCATCAGAAAATTTAAATAAATAAAACGAAAAATACTTCGAATCCTGGAAGTGTATATTCATATGGACCTTACTCATAAACTTGGTATAAAGTTACGTCTAGGCATAGTGTTAGAATACGGATGGGAATATTATCCTTGTAATAGGGGTAGATAGTATTCGCATCCTTATTCTACCACTATGCCTTCGCGTTACTTTTACGAAAGTAAGGCCCATATTGTTTTAGTTAAGGAATTAAAAGTTTTTTTTTTTTTATAATAATAAAAGTTAGTGTTCAAAAAGTTATTTGGAGACATAATTAAATTATGTTTTAGTTATAGTAATAAAAAAACATTATGTATTATAACTATTAAATCATTTACTTTGTAATTAAACATTTGTTATTAAACATTTGCATAAAACCAAATACCGACTTTCATGTATCTACCGGTTTCGATACGTACCCATCTCTTCGTCAGGACATTTTTAAAAATGATTTTGGAATAAAATATTGTTTTAATAAAAATTTGGAAATAAATTATAAACCTTTACGGATTATTATTTATTGATTACACAAACATGCAAATCCCACAATATACCTTCAATGGTGTAGTTGCAAAAACAAAAAATTGACGTTCTGAAAGTACACAAGCACACATGCTATCAGAAGCTAACACCGACGTGCAAGTTTCACTTATTACAATCAGTGCACGTTGGTGTTAGATTCTTATGGCATGTGTCCTATCAGCACGTTGGTTGTATATTTTACAACTTCTAAGGTGAAGTTTAGGATTCGCATGTTAGTGTTATTAGTGTCCTGATGAAGAGACTAGTATGTCTCGAAGCCTGTTAAGGAACAATTATTTTAATCAACTGTTGCGTACTCACTGACATAATTATAAAGATCAAACGAAATCAAAACGAAAAAAAGCAATTTATTAAAACAAATTCTTTTTTGTGTCCTACTTAGATTAGATATGAAGACATTATGCTGGTAAATACATTTTGTGTGGAATTAAAAAAAAAAAAAAAATGGAGTTGTAATGTTGTTTACGTTATAAATCGAATAATTGATAAAAATATATTGAATATAAACGATTCAATGCAGTGCACTGTGCAATATTAGGCTGTTCAATAAAGATTCAAAATAATATTGGACCTTGCATAAAATCATGTTTTCTATTCGGATTTAAAAAAATATTTTACCTAAAAAACTGTGATGCTCAATAATCCTATGTACATTTTAAATTTGATTAAAAAATTATAAGTTTATTTACATTTTAAAGTCTATTATGAAACGTGTTTATTACATATTATTTTTAAAACGCTTCAAACAATATTACGTCACTATTAAGGCAAAACACATAAGCAAATTCGTTTTTTTACTTTGATTTATTTTGCACCGTTAAGAACGACACAAAACTAACGTTAGGAGAGAAAATATTTGGTAACATTAAAACAATTGACTAATATAAAATAATATATTGCGCATCCGACAAAATAGTCATAACTCAAGAATCAGAATAAAAACGTCTGTTTTTCTTTTCACCTCATGAAGCAATACCAATGTGTCATATATTAAGATTTGTCCTTAAAAATGCAGTAATAGTTTTTAAAGAAAATCTTTGTTAAAAAGAAAACAGTTCAAATATGATACTGTTTGAGATTTGTGGCATTCGAATAAGTGTTAATGTAAATGTGTCACAAACCATCAACATGGTTTATCGTTAAGCTAGAATTATGTCACATTTAAATTAAAAATCAGATGTTAATGATTTATGACTTTGTTTTGTCAGATATGCGATATGTACATTCAATAACAAGAATTGTACACATTTTAAATAAGCTTAATGATCTTAAACTCTTCGTATCTGAGCGGTAATAGTGGCAAAGTTCAACACTGACGTTTTAGAGTTAACTATTTGCTCCTTGACACGACAGCACAAATTTGTCCAGGTGTAAAATAATACATTTCTCTTATGTGTATTATTGATGTAATTTATTAATTTTGGTACATGTTTAAACGTTTTTGAGTAGGTAGTTTCGTTAATTTTTAAAGTAATTAGTTTATAAAAATGACTCCAGGGGATCCATTTTGCGTAGAGATGTCACCCGTTGGTTGTGTAAAATTACTACCCCTTTACAAACCTCAATATTATAATTATGATAACAAGTAAAAAAAAAATCCATGTATTTTTGTGGTTTAATTATAATGCGGGTTTTCCATTTATTTTTGTAAATTTGTCGTACTGGAAAAATAAAAACTTTTTAGATTGCTATTCCCTAGCAGTACAGATTTGTACAACTGTTTTTTTGTGATGTTAAGAGTTTTTATTTATTTATTAAGTGAGATATGTAATCGTTTTCGAGCAATAAATAACATCATTTAGAATGAAAAGGTGCAAAAGCTCTACTTTTTCAGGGAATAAACGACTAAATGCAAAAACGTTGCTAAATACTGATATATTTTGAATTTGAACGAGTGTTTTCGACTCGCTGCTCTCGGTTAAAAATTGAATAAAGAAATCGAGTGGAGATTGGTTTGCGGGTGTGCCTACCGTGCTTTAGGTCCTAGGTTCGATTCCTGAAAAGGTTGACATGAAATATTGATTAAAAATGTAGTTTTACACTGCAATTTTTCATTGAACTGAAACCTGAAGGGTAAGGCTGATAACCTTACCGTCATGCAACAGATGATCATACTCTGAATTTAGTATACCAATTAAATGCTCTATGCACCATTGGATGCGGCTAGATTTATGATGATGACGATGATTTAAATATATGCATATACAATAAAAAATAAAACATTATTTTTCCATGAATCTGCCTGAATAGACCTGTTCCGACTCGCTAGAATTATTATATTGTGCAAGATAGTGATTTTGCCTTAATAGTAACGTTTAATGTACAAAAATCAAATAATTATTTTATTTTTGATGTGACTAGAAACACATATTATCAATTATCGATTAATTTTTGTTTTGTTTAAATCAATCAATTATTAATATTTAATTAATAAATTATTATGTTAAAAATGACTGAGTTATAATTGCACATTTAAATAAACATTATTTTAATTTAAATTTAAACACAAATATTTTTGTGTTTAATATTCACGAATAATTCTATGATTAACTTCATAGACATTGAACCCTGATGATGGAGCAAGCTAATACTTCCGAAAGGTAGATACCAACGAAACACTTAGCAGTCTAATGCTATATAAAATTATAAGATATTACGTCTGTGAATTCGGCATCCACTTCGTAACACTTCGTAACACTTCGTAACACTTCGTTATAATTACACGTTATTTAAAAAAGAATACTGTTCTATACTATTTTACACAATTTTAAACTATAAATGTGTTGACAAGTTATCCCGAAATTATAGTAGTCTAAGTGCTGTCTTTATTTTATTTAAAAAATAATTTTATTGAATTATGAAAAAAGCGACAATTATGTCATAAGGTTTAATAATTACTTTTTACATACATTAAAAAAAAGGTTTGATTTTAAGCCCAAACTAAACATATGTAGGCATTAAAAATATTTTAATTACATCCAAATTTTTTTAGACAAATTTTTGATTGATATTAATACTAGTTTTACTTTCAACTGAGAATATCTAGGCATTTACAGAGCTTATGATCTGTAATTGTGTAAAATTTACAATTCTGGCCACACGTAGACGTTAACATTCACGTATGGTAATTTTTGATTTTCTATATATGCTTGGTTTTAATATTACATAACCATGCGTGTTGGTTTACTATAGAGGATGAATGTATGGAGATAACTAGCGACGTCTATTGTTAGAAAGCAGTAAGTTTTTTATAGACCAAAAATCTTTATGTATGATTGGTGTCCAAGATGTACAAGGATAATTCTAACTATTATTTTTTATTAATCTGAATTTTTTGAACAAGATGGTTTTATTAACAATATTTTGGGTATCTCTAAATCTTTGTTGAAAAGTCCTGGACTTTTCGAAGTTAAGCCAAAAACAGTCATTGTTGAGACCAGCAACATTTTTTCTCAAATTTTACAAGTTATAAACGCCCATTTAGATATTAATCATTCCCAAATAACGCACAAAGGTCTTGAATTCAACCATTATAAACATAAACGTCGGCCTCGTGACGTAATAGTCAGCGTGTTTGCTGGCCACGCAAGTTGTGGTTGATACGAAATATTTATTCAAAATTGTGTTTTTACTCCAAAATATTTCAAAGTCCCTGGACTGGTACCTGGAGAGTAAGACTGATCATTTTACCTTCATGTAACAAAAATGATCAAGATACGCTGCAATTGGTGTGCCAATTCGGTGCCCTATGCACCATTAGTTGTGGAAAGGGAATGATATTTATGAAACATAAATACGTAGAGTTCAAAACTGTCTTTAAATTTTGTTATTTCTCTGTGTATATTAAGTCTTCTTTGTATATTCTCAAATGAAAAAAAAAAAAGTGTGGTGTTATGTGTCCCCAGCACTAGTGAGGTCACATTTTTTTTCATTATTATTTATTGTTTATAATGTAAAAAATATTAATAAATCAAAAAATATTTTTTTAAATCTGTTATTCTAAAGAATTAAGAATATATTAACAAAATATTTAAGCACGTATCTTTTATTTAAAAGTTGTTTCATAAAGAGTTACCACAGCCGATGACAAATCATAAGTTCTGTAAATGCCTAGCCTTTAATATTCTCAACAGCTTCATCTCTGTTAAAAAGATATCTTAGCAAATATAGATATTTTACTAGTCAGGGCATTATGTTTGTATTTAGACATGATTTTAAAATAAATCAAAATATTCACTAATTCAATAACAAATAATCAAAAAACGTAGTTTTTTGTTTAAGAAAACATTTTAAATTCATAGCAAATTATCTTTGAACATGTATTAGTATTTATTTTAAAAAAACCTTTTATTTTTATTTTCAGACTGACCAAAAACTGAAGAGTCAAGGCAAAAAATGTGAAGGTATGTGAAAGCTTTTTGTTACTTATTGAAATAATACTGATTTTTTTGTGGACAAATAAATAAATTCTTGATAAAATTCCATAGGGGATGATTTGAATATAAATATCTACAAAAATCCTAGGTTATGTCTAATTATTTTGTTATATTTAACCAAAGAGCACATTTTCCTAAATAGGTATCATTAGAGCTGGTAAATCGTTGTTGTCGATGTTTTTAGAAGTTTTTGGGAGATTCTGAAGGCAAAAGCGCTCGTTCGTCAAATAAGACAAAATAATAACCAATGATTTTTATTGAGAACAGTGGTCAATATAATTTTTGTCTCACGAGTACCAGTAGGTGCACTTAATACAGTTATTTATCCTGTTTTCAAATATGTATTCGGATTTTCTCCATCACCCACAGAATCAAAGCCATGGACAATTCCTGGTTTAATGTACCGCAAACAGAAATGTCTTAAAACTAGTGTTGCAAAAATCAAAGAAGGAATATCTGTGGGTCCGCAGATACGATCTCTAAGCAGGATGAATAGTTTGAAGAACTGTTGAGTCCTCTGGAAAATGCAGCTTGGCAAGCATTGTGCAAAAATATTACTTACAGTTTCTAGGTAAGTCAGAATGTTTGAATATCGAGCAGTTAAGAAGTCAGAAAGTATTAAAATGCATGTTTCTTAAAAACCTTGCATGATGGCGAAAAACCGATGTCATATTTAAATTCAAGAAAAAAAATACTATCTGAATCACATATTTTTCTTTCTAAGAACAGATTTTTTTGTTGCTCAGTGTATAAAATAACTCTAATAAATATAATAGAATTATGATATAATTTTATGATAAAAGGAATGAATTTTGTTGAGATCTCATCAAATCATAGCGCATTATACTTAAGTCAATTGAAATAACAATGAAATTTGTCGCTGATACTGCAGAGTTAAAAACTAATATTAATAATAAAAATTTAAGCTTATTCCTTAAGTAAGTAAAGCCAAAATTTTTACTAAATGTTTTTCTAAAATAATTATAAATACTGTACATATGTGTATATCTAATATAAATTAGCTGTACATTTTTATATTTAAGTACCTTAAAATAAGTTTTTTCTTCAACATTTTTAACATAGAAATAGATACAAAAGTTCAACGGTGCATAAACCATAATAACAAAAATTAATCTAGAATTTTTCAAATTTTTGGTTAAATTAAAATTTTTCCTGAAATTTCACTATGTTGTCAAGTTGTTACTACTGGACATTTTCCAGTGTAAAGAGAGGATAAACTGCCACACGAATCTATTCATTAGCGTCTTTCACAATATATGTGAAGCATTTGAACTTTCGATTTTTAATTTCTTACATTTGATTAGCTAGGCAGCTATAATTAAGCAGTTTTAATTTTTCTTTTTTATGTTATTTTTTATTGGCATAAGACTACTTATGCTCTAAAGATAAAAAATCTCCATATTAGAACAGGCTGAGCCATGTTAGATGGAGACTATCATAAACAGAGAACGCTCCGTTTTCATTTTACATTAATTAGTTTTATATAGATTCCCTGTTATTAAGTATGTATACCAATTTTTCGCAATAAATTAAAAAAATAAAAAAAATATATATGTTTGTCTTCTGGGGTGCTATTCTGAATCTTGTATATTCCCTAGAGAGTGATTAATTTGTTTTTTTTTTGCATGCATTTAGACTTTACTTTATATCTGGCCACACTGATGATTAGACGTCAAATAAATATGAACATATGGAATCCAACATGAAGATTTTCATTTAGAACATTATTGAGATCTTAAGCCAATACACTTAATTAGTTTGAACTGACTAAACCACATTCGTTTTCCTAACAGTTCAATGCGTCATTTGACATTTTATCACAAGTGTGGCCATTATATGAAGCAAAATGTCTTCGCATTAAAAAAATAAAGTTCCCCAAATTAATCACTCTATAGGAGGGAGAGAAGATTCAGAATACCATCCCTGGATAGATTGGTCTCCATCTAACATTGTCCAGCCTGTTCAAAGGTAGAAAAACTGTGTGTTTAAAATTGTAAGTATTCTTGTATTTATATCGAAAGACCACTATTAAAATAAATTTACACTATCCAATCATAAATAAATGACTTTATTAATAAAGGTATATCTGTTGGACCATTATTTATTCATCTTTGTTTGTCCGATTTGCATTTGAGAAAAATGACAAAATCAGATAAAATATCATGCTTGTGATTCATTTTAATAAATACGGTTTAGTCAAAATACAGCGAAATTTTTATTATTGTTTTTCATTTATCCAAAATTTGGAATTAATTGATTCATTTTGTTATTATGGTTTTCAAATTTATTTTTCAGAAGATGCCTAGCATATAAATTAATTATTTCAATTTGTATGAATCGCCTAAAATATTACATGACTGATTTTACACATCGCACTTTTAAAAAAACAGTGACGCAACAAAATCACATTTATTAATATATCATATTTGAAGGATTCTTTGTAAACATAAACTGATGTTAATAAATTGTCGGTATACTCATTAAACCTTCTATATGCATTTTTGACCGTACTGTGAAAAATCAGTTTGAATGATAGACTCAATACAAGTCTTTTCATAATAATTTACTATTTTAGACATGATACATATTTATGAAACCATTTTTGTTGTTGTTTATTGTTGCAATATACGAAATTACGAAAATTATATTTGGTAAACGCAATAAATAGTTTTTATTACAAACTATTTAAAAAATGTGAGTGCTAACTTTGAAACTAACCCTTAGAAGATTTAATTGATTATTTCAGTTGATGATGCTCTAAAAATTACATATGACAGCATTTTTTACTTGTTTTCTAAAAAGGTTTTCATTTAAAAGTCTGTATCAATATACCGACGAAATATTAATATAAAACCGTCTTTAATGTCCACTAGTTTCAAAATGTTACCGCCTCGTCATCATAACATTAACTCTTAAAATACTGTGGTAAATAATTCCTTTGCGCGCGGTGATGTAACATCGTGTTACCACAAGCAAAAGACGGAATATCATAACGTTCAGACATTTGAAAAAAAAACATAGAAACATGTTGTTTCATAATTCCTTTTTCAAAATTTTTAAAAATTCTGATTTACTCGTAATTTAGCCCTATTATGGCCAAATAAATAGAAAATCATAAAAACGCCTGTCATCTTACACGCGCGCGCCCCCCATCACTGTTAATAACTGACTGAATCTCTTTCACTCAAACACCGGCCACAGAATCCGATTTGTCTCCTTTGTTAATAGTTCTATCTTCGTGCTCTTTCTCATACAGATTTGTTACTTTATTGGCGTGACATTAATTCTTCGCGTAGCATGGATAATTTTTTTTTGTATTAAAATACAAATGAATTAGTGATTAGTGTCCTGACGAAGAGACGTTTTAAAAGCGGTGGGCATGAAAAATTCGATAAGTGGTTATATAGGTGCTCACTAATAAAAAATATCAGTTACCACTAAAAATTAAGTAATTTTATTATTATGTCTTAAAATTTTAAATGAATTTAAACCAACATTTCCTACAAAAACTGGTTGTTTACTTTGACTTAGGTAAGAATCCTTAAATATCACTGTCAAAAAAACGTTGTACCAGGTCAGATAAAGAATACAGTTCTGTATGTGAAAATCGGGTTGTGGTCCCGTGGCTAGTGTCTCGGACTCACGGCTCAGAGGTCCGTGGTTCGAATCCTACTCTACCCCAACTTGATTCCCATTTTCTAATAGTCAGTTATTTACAACTCGTTGAAAATGGCCCTCAAAATGAAATATTTGGGTAAATCGTAAGAACGCAAATATTTATTTTTATAATTAAACAAATAAATAAACCAGAACAGTGGATGAGTGTTTTCGAGTTGATGGCCGTTCTCAAATAAAAAAAATTAAAAGGGGATTCGTGTGGAATATTCAGCACGTTCGCTTACCATGATTGAATTTCAGGGTTCGATTTCTGAGAAGGTTGGCATGTTACACCGCTGCGCTGTACTACGAGGCGGACTTTTCTCTACTCGATTTCCTTTTTCAAGATTTTTATCTGAGAGTAGCCATCGAGTCGAAATCACTCGTCCAGGTTTCTGATTATTTTTCACGTGTAAAACTGTATTTTTCGTTTGCCCGGACACAGACAGTGTCGTTTATAGCGTCACTATTACTTCAAAGGTACGACTTGCAAAAAAAATTGCTATTTATATCGTGAAGCCTATATTTTACATCCAATATTAATTATTTAAAATCACAAATCGCTTTTTATGAGTATTTTCTATCATTGTCAAACTAAATTTTAAGTCACTATTGTACTGTATTATGAAAATGACTTAAATGTAATTTGAATTTATTCAAGAGTACAAGCTATTATGGATCTGATAGATAATACTTTTGAAGAAGAAATATGGAAGTGTAGGCATTTGCAGAGCTTAAGACCTTTCTCCTTGGCTGTTTAATCGATTGACATTTTTGTAATTTATCAAAGACAAGTGATACTTAAATATACAAATTTGGAATAACTAGTAACCGCTTTCACTTTTTTCATTCTAGACTTCTAACTCAAAAAATAATGTCGGCCTCGTGGTCAGCGCGTTGTTAACCGCGCTGTTTTAACCCTAGAATATTTTATAGTCCCTGGACTGATATCTGAAGCGTAAGACTGATCATCTTACTTTCATAGAACAAAAATGATCAAGATACGCTGAAATTAGTATACAAATGCAGTAACCTGTACACCATTAGGTGCAAAAAGGGAATGATGAAAATGATTTACACAAAATCAGTAATTATGAAAAATTTAGTTAAAGTTATTTAATTTAATTGTCTTTATCCGAAGGACCTTTTTTAAACTACGGGGTAAATACATAGATATATTATTAAAACATTATGTAAACTCTTTTATTTCCCCTTCACACTTTGTAAAAAGGTTCTGCAGACAATACTGTGAGGTAATTGGGCCTCAAAGCTTGTTATGGTGCAAAAAATAATAAAATAAAGTGTCCCATAAAAAAACGGATTTGTCACATAAATAGAGCTGGAAAAATAAAGAAAAACTGGTTTTAAAAGACACCATTTGTTTAAATGTCTACTTTTGTATGGGGAAAAACGTATTTTAAATTAATAATGTAGGTTTATCTCAGATTTAGGTATACACTATAAAATTTTATTTTATTTTATGTGAATCATTTTTTTTTCAAAAAAGTATAAATGTCTCATATTTTGGTGAATAATTGTGTCAAACTCACATAATAGGCTTGTTTTTGCGTTCTTTATATCAATTTTTGGAGACAGAGTTTCATGATTGCATGAAATAACTGATAAAATCGATTTGATCAGTAATCAGTAATTTCCCATCACTTATGAAATTAGTTTGACAGCTGTCATTCTAATCAAGCTTTATATTAAGGACTATAGTTATTCTAAATTTGTGGATTAAGTATCACTTGTCTCTTATCTCCTTTATTAGTATTAAATTCCGCCTCTGTTTAAACATCCATATTTCTTCACTTCTTCCATTTGTGCAGTTAAATGTTTATATTTTTTTTCACCTATACAAAAATTTATGAATTGAATATTTTCTTTTTATCATGATTATATTCGGGTTTTTTTTCTTCGTACTCGTGACCACTATCTATAATGATATCTGAAAATATTAAATGCTTCTTTTATATATCAGGTGATTGTGACTTATTGCATATCTCCCAAGTATTTTTATACAATTTCAAATCTCTCATAAAAATAGTTAATTCTCTTATTTTCTAACATCATTTATTATTTATAAATGACTAGTCCTTTCACTTTACACTTTTCTTGTCTTTGGTTCACTTTTCTACGTCATTTGACTAGTGTCTATGGTTGAAAAATCACTTTGAAATTCATTTACTTATGAGATCGGTAGAATGTATTATTTTACGACTTTTGCTTTGAGCAAAATTATACTAATTATGTTGGAACACAAAAACACACAACTGCCGACAGCAAAAACAGAAAAAGTAGTATAAAAAAGACAAATCTAAATTTAACATTATCAATAAGGACAAATCAGTAAAAATAAACATGAATCATAGGTATTACATTCCCAAATCAACACATATAAAATGTGTTAAATTATTAATTGTTACAAACAAATCAGGTGTATTTAATAGGCAACTACCGACAAATTAGTAGTGTTAAATTAGCAAGTACAGACGAATCAGAAGATGTGTTAAATTAGCAAATACAGGCAAATCCTTAGAGTAACAACACGCCACTGGCTAGAGTTGCCCATACGGAGTAAAAACCATTCTATGATTATTAACTACGAAGTTAGCTACAGATTACGGCAATGAAATGAGTCGTCGAGAATTGCAAACTAAAACCGCCCGTTACACGTTTGATGTTAAACTAAAAACCATACCGAAATTTGTAACGGTTTTTTCTATGCAATAGAGCTAAAAGTCTTCTCTACTTAATTATTACTCTGATGACAAATCGGATGTGTTGAATTAGCAATTACGGACTAATTGAATGTGTAAAATGAGCAAATACAGGCAAATCATATGTTAAATTAGGAAATACAGACACATCTGTCACGAATGATTACAGTATCAAATACCTTATAATATAAAAGTATAAGTACAAGATCAATCAAAAGCATTTATTTGTAAAAACAGCATCTTCTGAGATTATTAAAATGTCAATTGATATTTTTACAATTAATACATTTTTTTAAACGGAATTAAAATGACTAGAATCGGATTAAAATAAAAAATATAATTATAAATAAGTACAGAAAATTGACTAGTTAAGAAAATGGTATGTAAAAAAGTAAATACATTTAAATCTCCTGGATGTGACTAGATACATAATATTTTACCTCAATCTATAACTAAAATTACATTTTATGATATTTACGATATAAATTAATATTTCAAATGACTAGAAATAATCATCTTATTAAAAAATGTACAAAAATTAAATATGCGTTAAAAAGCAATTTGATGATATTTGATACGTAAGTACATTTGAGGGTTCTTTTCCATTGTTAAATATTTTTTCAAAATTGAAAATTGACTCAAAATATGTTTATATTTCATTTTTGCCAAAACGTACTGATTTCCGGTGATTTTGTAGTTTCAAAATCAGTTATTTTTTTAATGAACTATTTTCAATATGGCCAGTCTTTTAAGTAGAGGTCAGTGCTACATAAGCTCCTGACGTCACTGCAACCTCTGAAGATCTATTGGACTGGATGTAGCCATTAAAATCATTTCTAAAAAACTGACCATTTCCGAAAACATGTCAGTTTTGAGAAAAATTCAAAACAAGTATTTGAATTTGGTAGACCGACCTTATTTATTCTCTTTAACTTCATCCACGTCGTATCAATTTTTTTATTTTAGACAGTCTATATTTAAAAATATCGAATTTACAAATATGTTGTTATGGAAAAGAACCCTATAATAATTAGTCATTTGAATAAAGGTGCCACATGACTTTTGATTATTTTAATATCAAAATGAGAAGTTCTCAATTGATTAAGCTAATATTGTTTGGATTATTTTGTTATCAAATCATATCGAATCGATTTCGAAAGCTTCTAAATGTTTTTCAGCAACTTCTGCAATACTCATTGTTTTAAATTAATCAATAAAGAAGTTCAGTGCTACTGGAAATCTATTTTTTTTTTTTAATTTACGCGCTTTAAAAATTATAGCATTTAATTGTACAACGAAGTTTTTCGGAAATGTATAAAAAACTTCATAAAAATAGTTTTAATAAAAATCAACTACTTTGAAACGTCACCGGTTTGTTTGATTCAATCAATCAATCGTAGCATAGTTATATGTTGTGATTGATTTGCGGTTTCCAGGCAGCCATGTTTTTCAATATTTAGTGTGTTTTGACAGGTGGGGGATTCTCCTGTTAAATGTCAGGAAAACTCACCGACTTAAGGGCGTTACATCATGGGCGATATAATTTCAAAATTTAAAAAAATCAAATCTAAAATAATACGGTATTTAAAACTCCTATTTTTTGGCCTAATTTGGCAGACTTTCAACCATTTTTTTTAAACTACTGAACTTCCTCATCAGATAATCATTTTATCTAGAATTAAATTGTTACTAAAATTGTGTATTCATTTCAATGAGAAAACAAATCACGGGCATTTTTTGTAAATAGTACACTTTTTTTTATTTTATATGAAGTTGGCTGCTTTTAATATTTATACACATAAAATAACAATAATTTGCCTTTTAAAATACAAAATAATGTATCATTTAAGGAAATCAATGTCAGTCAATAATACTTTATAGAAATTTGAGCAAATGTGGAAATTTGAAAAAATTGTAATTGGAGTATGTACAATATTTGTATACGGATTATTTAGAATTCTCCAAATAATTTTAAAATGATATTAAACTTTTAACTTATATGAAAGAAACACACAAGCATAACTTTATTAATGTTGTTAAAACTGAGTATTGTATGTTAATTTTTGTTGAAAATTGTCCTATTGTCTTCCATTTCTTTATTTAGAGACGTCTAAACGCGTAAGAAAAAATGTTCAAAATGATGTAAATTGCAGATAAAAAATGTCTTTCGTGAAAAAATATAATTAAATCCATTATTTTCAAGTCATTTTTTTAAATAAAAAATTCTTGCAAGAATAATTTCAATCATTAAAACACTGTTTTAGATGTGACGCTTTTTCATAGGATCTCCGGTACGTAAATATTTTTTTTAGATTTCAGATGATTTTGACATTGTTTTCCTTTATAATGACTGTTTAAAAATGATTATGAACACATTTAAAATTATAATCTAATTGTAATAGAATAATTTTGTGAAATTGTTTAGCGTAAAATTACTATTTAACTGTTACATTTTTCCACCTCACTTTTTCAATTCAGAATCATAACATTGATACAAATTGCACTGATTCAAAGTTTTACGTGGCTGTCAGGCACGTCAACGACAAAACATCTTTTAAAGACACATTTTAAAATGAACGCTCATAAATGCATTTTCCCTTAAATTTGACAAAAATATCTGCGAATAAATACAGATGTTATACAAAAATTTTATGAATGCGTAATTTATTGATGCAGCTGTTACTTAGGGGGAGTTTTAAACCCTAGACGGATATTTGATAAGGATTATAGTAATTTAGATATTTTGATTGCTTAGGAACAGTTGCACCAAAAAGTTAAGTTAAGTCATTGTTACGTTTTTGTCAAAAAAGACAAATGGTTTTTACGAAACGAGTAAAATAAAAGAGTCCGATTTGCCAATTTCGACGAAACCGCAACAAATAGTTAACTATTTTTATTTCTATAGTCATTTTTGCACTGTGAAAAACTCGCCTCTGGCTCAAATAAAGTAAACATATATAACATTAAAAAAAGAAAATGTGGAAACTCAGGTGTATACATTTGCACAGTGACAAACTTATTGCCAAACAGCAACTGCTATCAACCTAGCAATACAATTAAAGGTGTTTTTTTTTAAAAATCAGTTTACTGACAATGCTTTTTTTAAAATTATTTTCATCGTCATTTACCTTCAATGGAATAAAAGTTGAGAAATAATTATTATTTATCGTGGGTATACTGGCAAAAAACGTTAACTCGAAAATATGCGGATTTGGCTTGATGGTGCAGTTTCAGTTCAGTTCAGTTTTTAACGCTCTACAAGCTGGAAAAATAAGCTAAATAATATTCAATTTCATATGTCTGTAGTTTAAAAAATAAATTTAAGGTAGTCGTATACCCGGTATTTTATTCAGGCTTAAAGCTTTAAATTGTTTAATATTTACTTTGTATAAAATTAAGAAACGGAAAAATTAAAAACGTGTTCTTAAATGAGCACTTAACATCTTACTATATATTTAAATAAGATATAAAAGAGTATCATTGGAACAAAACTTAAATGCTTGATTTCTCAAAACAGGGATTTAAGAGTTAAAGCTTTTTGCCAGTATACTTACGATATGAGGGTATTAAGAGCAAGCGTAGAAATCTTTACCAAAAAAGGAAAATTAGTTCTTGATGCAAAAATAAACTATACATAAAACCTACCCACCTTAAAAGCGTAATTCAAAACCGTCTCTAAATCTTGCAAGAACATATTTCAACTATACTACTTGACACCGCAAACTGAGCATTCTCCATTGAGTTGGTGAAGCATGATAAGAAATCTCACAATTCTTTTTTTCAAAGTTTTTCGCAAATATTTCAGTACTCCTTTAATGGATATTTCTTAGACTGCTTTTAATACCTTCATATATCGATAATTGTCTTCAAAACGCTGTTAATTCACAAGATTTAAAAAAATTCCACCGATTCGATGTCTGTGTTGATTTTTCCACATTTCCTTTTTAAAATGTTTTTATTCTTCTTTATACAGTTGATTAAATCAAAAATATTTTGAGTTAGTATATCGTCGTCTCGATGGCAAAAAGACCAATTGAAAAATACTTAACATCTCCTTTTTAACAAACTTTTTCATGGCGTTAATGTTTATATCCAGTAAAATATATTACCTTAATGATTATCCCAGCTGAATAAATCGCACCGCCAGATGTACACTGTTGTTAGTCTAAAAATGACCTTTGAATAATTATTATGATGGTAGTTTAATCACTTTTTTGTCTTTCTTTGGAGAAAACGTATATCTTAGATTTTTTTGACATACCACAAATTTCAATGTTCTTTAATGAATGGACTGCATTCGTCCGTGAATTAAATAAATAAATCTATAAATAAAAGCAATTGAGTAAAATATCAAAAAGAACACTGAAGTAATTCTACAGTGTTCTTTACATATTTTAACAGTCAAATGAGCAAATTCTACAAAAAATACTGGGTATTATAATGTCAATAAACATTGAGTTACGAGCATTAATACATATTTAAATGTTTTTTTTTTGCTCTCGTGCAAGTATTGCAACGAAAATGTTATATAAGCTAGTTAACTTAGGTCATTTTTATCGCACCTATGATATTTTTAAACTTAGGTCTGTTTACCACTAAGGTTACGATACTTCAAAAATAACCATAATCTTCTTGAAATTGAGAAATTTGTACCAAAAAATACCGCTGATTAAGGTTAAATGCCTTTTTTTAAAACGAATACATGCGTTTTATTTTGAGCGTCATTCTGTAAAACAGTGTCTTATCAAAGAACCAGAAGGTGTCTGTCGCTGAGGGACAGGCCGGGGTGAACCTGCCCATCCGCGCTATGTCACAACAGGTCTCCATTCTGGTCGTCCAGATCTTGGTCAGGGTCTTCTAGGTCGAGGTCGTCGTCGTGCAGAAGTCCATTGTTGTTGCTGCCTCCTGGGGATCCCTGGGAGCTGGGGGCGTCGTCGTCCTTCCACTTGTCCATGGACCGACGGCGGGCGTTCATGAAGAAATTGCCGACGGTCGTTGGCTCGAGCCCCAGCTGGCGAGCAATTGTTACTTGCATCTCTTTCGAAGGTCTCTTCGTTTCCTGGAAATTTTGAAAGGAAATTTTATCAATCACGACATTTTAAATTCCAGACAATCATCATCATTCGTTCACCAGTAAATTTTTAAGTAAAATCTAATATAATAATTAATCGTGGCGAACAAATGTTCAGAAAATGATTCAACTTCTAGATATTATGACAATTGATCAAAGAATCAAATTCAATGTTGCCAATGAAATAAACAAAATTATTAAAGGAATAGTTCCGAGATATTTTCAAAATAAACTAAAAAATAATGAGTTCTTTCATAACTATGCAACAAGAGGATCTAAAAATATAAGACTAGAAAAGAAATCAAAAGCAATGTCCCAGAACTGCCTTATGTACAAGGGAATAAAACTATTTGAAGAAATACCAGAAAGCATAAAAAATTAAATTAATGTAAATATATTTAAAATTAAATGTAAAAAGTATATATGTGAAAAATATTAGGTAGTATATAGTTATAGTGTAAAAAGTGAATTTAATTAATGAAAATGTACATATGAAACAGTTAATATTATAAATTAGGATACTAAGTGTATATTAGTGATAAATAATGTTAGAATAAGTATAGATGTAAATATTGTGTTGTAAATATATATTAGACTATGTTACATAGAACTAAATAAATAAATAAATAAAAAAATTCTATTCCGGACATTCATTCAATTCAATTCAATTTCAAACCAATTTTATTTATTCATATATATGTACATTACAAAATGGAATATCTTAATTCATACATATAGGAAAAATAAAAATAATTAGGTTAAATAAGGTCAGTATTTAAAAAAACACATAAGTATACATAATATCCAGAGAATAATATGTTAAAAAAGTAAGAGAATCTTGTAACGAAAAACTCCCTCACAGACGTGAAAAATGTCAATGTCCAAAGAAATATTGTTCAACATAGAGATAGCCCTTCCAACAGGCATAACTATTGGCAGGTTGCTCCTGTATATTGAAATGTGAAACAGTCTATGCTGACGCTGTCTAGGGTAATTATCCGGAACATAAAAGCTAATGCTCCACATTATTTCAGGGTTGTCAATAATACCGCGCAACAATCGAAAGAAGTGCGTAGTTAAATACACATTCTTTCTGGTCTTTAAACTGCTGTAACCAACCATGCCCTTGAGGAACTCAGGAGGATAAATCCATGGGTAATATCCGCACTCCCTCGTGTAGAGAAACCGAAGAAATTTCTTCTGAACCCTCTCCACCATAAGAGAGTACTTCAATTCACGCGGTCCCCAAATCATCGAGCCACTCTCGAGTCTACTTCGCACCAACGAGTTATAAAGAATTCTCAGTACTCGTGTACTGCCAAAAACCTCCGCAGTTCGCAAGACGAATCCTAACATCTTCAACGAACTACTACAAACTGTTTCGATCTGATCATGAAATGTCAGGGAACTCACAAAATTGATGCCTAGATCTTTAACCTTCGTAATCCGCATAAGATTCTGGTCATTCATTCTATAGCGGAAGAAAAGCGTTATGTGGGCCCTGGTGAAAGACAGAACTGAGCATTTTGAAATATTGAAAAATAATTTATTTTGTCTTCCCCATTCATCAACCTTATTCCCTTTCTTGTACTAAATAGTTCATGGACACATTCGGATACGTGGAAATTTTGAAATATAATCTCACTAAGCATATCATTACAATTCCAGCCATTTGTCATCGTTTTTATTGACTTTTCAGTACTTATTAGTTCATGGGCGCAGAAATTGTACACCTGGAAATTTCGAAATGAAATCATATCAACCATAGAAATTTATTTTCCAGACATTCATCATCCTCATTCCCTTTTCTGAACTAAATAGTGCATGGCTACTAAATTTGGATACCTGGAAATTTTGAAATGAAATATTATTAAGCATGATAATTCTTATTCCAGGCATTTAGAATCATCTTCTTTGAGTTTTCTATACTTAGTTTACCAGCCCTGAAATTGTACACCTGAAAATATTAAAACGTAATCTTATAAATCATTAAAAGTTGTATTCTGTACATTAATCATCTTCATTCCATTTTTAACACCCAATAGTGCATGGTCACTGAATGTGTATACCTGAAAAATTTGAAATAGAATCTTACTAAGCATGGCGGTTTATATTTCAGACATTTACATCATCTTCAGTGACTTTTCATTTCCTTTAAGTTCATGGGATCTTAAATCGTAGACCTGGAAGTTTCATTGATAAAATCTTATCAATCGTTGAAATGTTATAACACATAGTACTGCCCTTCCCTACGCATTTAGATGCTCAGAAGATCAGCTACACGGTATGGATTGCCAGTTGAGCAAGTATGAACCGTATAAAGGCTTTACTTCCATAAAATAATACTTCTTCTTCTTATCAGCCCGTTTCTCTTCACTGCTGGATATAGGCCTCTTCCAAATGTTTCCATGTTTTTCTGTCCTGGACACTCTGTTTCCATCCATGGCCCACAGGTTCGACGACGTCGTCAGTCCATCTCCTCTGTGGTCTCCTTACTTTCTTTTTACTTTCTTAGGGTCTCCAGTTTAGTATTCTGGGGGTCCATCTATCTACTTCTTGTCTCGCCTCATGACCCGCCCACTGCCATTTTTGTCTTCCCACTCTTTCTGCGATATCGGTCATCTTTGTACGGCGTCTTATCTCCTCATTCCTTATTTAGTCTCTTAAGGAGACGCCCAACATTTGTCTTCCCATAGACCACTGAGTGCGCTTAATTTTGTGAACACTTCTAGCAGTGAGTGACATGGTTTCAAGACCGTATGTTGCCACCGGCAGAACACAAGAGTTGTAGACTTTGGCTTTCAGATTATTTGGGATTTCCTTATTTCTGAAAACGTGTTTCAGCTTTCCAAACGCAGCCCAGCTTAACCTGATTCGTCTAGGCAGTTCCATAATTTGATTAAATTTTCCCAATTTGATTTTGTGCCCAAGGTAAATGTACTCGTCAACAGCACCGATAGTTTTACTTCCGGTACATATGTTGCTAAGTATTGGATTCAAAATCTTTGTTTCGTCTATATTCATTTCAATGCCAATCTTTCTAAAGGCACTCTTTCTAAAACAATACACAAATATCAAATTGGTCTCAGACAGTTGAAAATTTTGACTTCTATCGGGCTATAACAAAAGGTTTCTATTCAAGAAATCCCAGAAGAGAGGGACTACATATTATAATGAAATAAAAAAATAAATAGTATAAAAGGTTTGTGAGACTGGAAAGTAAAATACATATAAATAAAATACAAGAGAATACTAGCTAGTTAATGCTTGCCCCCGTGTTCACCGTCTAATTCAGTCAAGAGCAAATAAGATCCCACGAAGAAGAGAAGTCGCTAAGGAGTAGACAAGTTCAATAAAGGAATGAATTAATAAAGGAATTTTAAAAATAAATAATAATTTTTAAAAATAAAGGAATTTTTTTCTATGATTTATTTTGTTGCCCTTTAATAATAAGGAGTATTTTTGTGTTTTTTTTAAATATTTTTTATTTACTTTTTGAATTACTATAAAAAAAATTACCATATTATCTTTTACCGAATGTCTTGTTTTTTCTTTCTTATGTTACACAAAAATATTATAACTGTCCATTATTTATTATAGGAGCAAAAATTCATTTATCAACATTTTCTTGTATGTACATGAACAGGCTACGCCTTTGTGGGATTTTTGTTTACTATTTTACTATTAATATGTATTTCATTGTAATGTAATTATGCTTTATTTTTTTAAAACTCACCTATCATTTATGTTTATTGTAAAAAAACAAAAAAGAAATTATAAAAAATTACAAAAGTAACATTCTAAACGATAAATATGAGAAAATATCTAAAGTCCTCAATTATATGCATAATATTTTTTACAAAGAGTGTTTATAATAAATTATATCATAATAATAAGAAAAATTGATCTGGAAGCTCGCGCGATAGCAAAAGATAAAATATCGAGGACTTGCGTCAAGTTTTGACGCCCCACGGGTAGGTTTTGGCTTACATCTCTTGATTCGAGATGGTCACGTTGCGGTAAAGATTTGGAAATCAGCTCTCAAAATTTTGAGGTCCTTCGTCAACGGATTTTTTCGACGGATTGAACGTAGTTATGCAGAAAGCAGCCAGTCCACAATTTTAAAAAAAATAAATTGTTTTAGAATGCAGTAAGGTAAATTCTATGTTTTCCTGAAAACAGCTAGGTCACTTTTGTACAAAAAACTGTAATAATCACCATCTGAAAATAGTACCGATCACAAAAACGGCATTTCTCAATTTGTAGAAAAGACCCCACAAGACTAGAAACATCTTAATAATACTTAAAAAATCATTGAAATTGGTCAAATACGTAATTAAATTATAATTTGTAATGTAAAAAAAACTAATGTATTCATTGTTTACCATTTGTCAAAGTCAAAAACATTCAAACTGTTTTGTAGATTTGATTTTTCACTCTTCACACAAATGTGCTATTATCTAAGTTTCATTTTCTATGCCTGGCTGCTTTCTGCATAACAACATTAAATTGTCCCTTTAGGTTGTTCAACCTTAGTTCGAAATAAACAGTTCTGACAACATTGCAAATGTGCCGCGATTAACGGGGCTAGTTGACATACCGTATCTACGCACAGGAATAACTTCATGACAATGTATATTCCAGACTTTATATATTAATAAAAAAAATAAAAATAGTATAGATATAAATAAAATTATGAAATACATTCTTATTATTAAATAAATCAATATAAAAACAAAAATAAAAAATTGTTGACTAACATTTACCTTAAAAATAGCCTGTAGAGTACGGCGCTGTAGGTCGGTGAAAACCAAACGTGGCTTCTTCGGTGAAGGAAGTAGGTCCTGGTTCGTAACCATAACTTCCTCCTTCCTCTTGCAACCTTCGCCAACGGGAATTAGACAAAACACATTGCGAATTCAGGCATCTGTTATCAACTGGTTTTTAATATTAATGTAAATCTGGGCTTAATCGTATACAACATTTAGCTTCTATTTGCAACCTTTACAAACAGGCTCGATCTTACATTTAGAATTGTTCACACTATCAAGCAGTATCATATTTTTAACCTTAACAAACAAGCTCAATCTTACATCTAGATTTTTTTTCAATATACAGTAGTATTGTCTTTGCAACATTAACAAACAAGCTCAATTTTACATCTAGAATCGTGTACAATATCTAGCAGTGTCGTCTTTACAACCTTAACAAACGGGCTCAATCACACATTTAGAATCATGTACAATATCCAGCAGTGTCGTCTTTACAACCTTAATAAACAAGCTCAATCTTACATCTAGAATCGTGCGCACTATCAAGCAGTATCGTATTTGCAACCTTTACAAACAAGCTCAATCTTAATCTAGAATCTTTAATCATCTAGAATCTTTTACAATATACAGCAGTATGGTTTTTGCAACCTTAACAAATAAGCTCAATTTTACATCTAGAATCGTGCGCACTATCAAGCAGTATCGTATTTGCAACCTTTCCAAACAGGCTCAATCTTAATCTAGAATCTTCAATCATCTAGAATCTTTTACAATATACAGCAGTATTGTTTTTGCAACCTTAACAAATAAGCTCAATCTTACATCTAGAACCGTGCGCACTATCAAGCAGTATCGTATTTGCAACCTTTACAAACAGGCTCAATCTTAATCTAGAATCTTCAATCATCTAGAATCTTTTACAATATACAGCAGTATTGTTTTTGCAACCTTAACAAATACGCTCAATCTTACATCTAGAATCATGTTGTTTTTACAACCTTAACAAACGGGCTCAATCTTACATCTAGAATCGTGCTGACTATCAAGCAGTGTCGTATTTGCAACCTTTACAAACAGGGTCAACCTTACATCTAGAATCGTGCACACTATTAAGTAGTATTGTCTTTGCAACTTTCACAAACAGGCTTAATTTTACATCTAGAATGATGTATACTATCCAGCAGTATCATCTTTACAGCATTCACCAAAAGCCGTACACATCCAGAAGTATATTCTTGCAACTTTCGCTCATATAAATAGGGCAAAGCGCTTTGCGAATTCAGGCTACATTACATTTAGACTAGTTAAGTTTAGTCCATTTAATATAAAATAAATTACGCATCTGTATTTTACATCTAAATTTATTTAGAAAAACATGAAATAAAATACCTCAGTAATTTTATGAAAATTATAGTTTTTTTTATAGAAGTGAGAGAAGATTTAATTAAAATTTAGAAATTTAGGCGGTTTTGGTTTACCTAATGATGGCGGAATCTCACCGCTATTTTTTTCTTTTAAAAAAAAATAAAAAAATATGAGCGTTTTATGATTTATTCAAATATTTCAATTTTTGTGGCCATTTTCAACGAGTTTTAAATTTATAACTCACTATTAGAAATCGGAAATCAAATTGGGGTAGAGTGGAGTTCGAACCTCGGACCTCTGGCCCGCGAGTCCGCAACACTAGCTACGGGACCACAACCTGATTCAATTAAATAATGTGCTTACATATTTTCTTTTTAATAAAATCTCCGTCTCTGCTCAAAAAAATTGCACCACAACAGGCCAGGAGGCCTAATTGGTTGAAAATCCTTTTTTAGTTTGTTCCTAACCGGGAATCGAACCTGGCACGCTCTGTGACTGTGATCTTAGCCATTACACCACGGAGACCACCTTCAATTTTTATATAGTAATGAAAAAATATTATTGCCGTTATTAGAATATTGTTTGGTTATTATTTGTGAAATTTTCACATAGTTTTTTTTTAAAAAAAAACAATGTAATTTTATTTACTTGATTATTTTTTTGTTTAATCGGGATTCGAACCCAAAATCTGGTGAAAACCATTTCTTTGATACGTTTATTTTATCCTCTAATTTTTTATGATACTCACTGCCACGTTGAGGAATCTGGGCCGCTGTAACAAACAAAAAATAAGGTTATTACATATTATAATTAAAAATAAATAAAAAAATCCCATTAAAATATAACATTTAATAAATGTTAGTATATATCGACTTTTCTAAGTCTACCGGTTTCGTCAAGATACTTATTACACTAACATGCAGATCTTACTATGGGCACTGGCAATACTAAGTACCAGACCCATCAACAAACCAAACTAAAACGTCATCAACTGCCATAAAACGGAAACGTAAACCGGACTCTCTCCGCTCAGCGCTGGTACCGGTTGACCGACACGACAAAGCTAATGACATTCGACGCAAACGTAAATTCAATTTACGTTCATTAACTTGTCTAGATTCAATCAGTTTTGTTTGCATTGTCAACTAAGTTACAAGTTTTATATTTAACTCCATATAATATGTGATTATTTTATTTCAATACACGCAACCTATGTCACAAAACTTCTTTGAAGTTTAATTCAATAAAATTGCCAATACACCGAAAATGATTCGACACGAATTTATCAAGAATTCTTAACGACAGAAGTTGCACAAAATATAAGGCCAACTTTAAGTGCACGTAGATATTGGCTTCTAATAACATGGGTCGTATCAGCACGTTGGTTTTATATGGTGAAGGTGAATAGTTGGATTTGCATGTAAGTGTAATTAGTGTCCTGGCGAAACTGACAGACATAGAAATATCGATAAGTCATTATATACAAATATTTAATAACATTGAAATATATGTTAAACCACAAATTTAATACTTTAAATATTTAAACTATTTTTTTCTAAAAAAATATAAATAACACATGAAAATAGACAAAAAATACTCTTAAAGAATAAAACATATTTATAAATTTACAAATGCGGATTTAAATTGTATAAAAAATTCTTAACCCTTCAAAGCCCAATTTTTTTGATGCGTTAATTTGTTAAACAGCTATTTTTTTCAGTTTTAATTTCATATTTTGGTTTATGTGGGCAATATGCTACATCGAGCATTAAAATGTTAAAAAATGCAAGAATGTAAGGAAAAAAGAAATAACTATTTTTATTAACATATTTTTATATAACAATGAAAGTTTCGGTAGCAATTACAACTTCAAATCTTAAAAAAAAAATTTAAAAAATCACCCTTTGAACTTTAGCCAAATTACACTTCTGACAGAATACGTGCTACTGATTTTTTGTTTCAAATTTAATCGAAAAACTTTACCCTGGTGGAGATTTTTTAAAATAAATTAAAATGGCTAACCTGTAAACACTACATGTTTGAAATCAATTTAATCACCAATTATCGGTATGTAGTAGATCGTCTTCATTGGGCATTGTAGGGTTAAATGTAAATATAAAGTAATAAATAATAACTTAAGACAAAATAAATAAAAATACTAAATAAACACAAACGATGATAGTGTGATAAATATCTTAACAGAAATGGAAAATCTCCTCAGAAGGGAAACATAAATTTATGTCATTTACAGTGCTTAGGACTAATGAAAGACAGAATTTAGATTTTCTGCCAAAATTAAAACAGAAAATAAACTATTGGTTAATTTAAACAAAAAAAAATAACATCCTGGTTTCAGTTGAAACTTTTTACTGGAGTTAACACTAACTTCTGTTGGTCATTAAATACTAGTAATTTGCTGGTGTATGCTCTTTTCAAGATTCTGTGTATGCTCTTTTACTTTACAATAAATAGTCAAACGATTTATGAAATGTGCATGTTTAAACATAGGTAGAAGTGATCATTTAAACAACCAATGACATACTAAACCCTGTGAATACCTAGTCTACCGTATCTCATTCTGAAAGACTGTCACATCTCTGTTTGAAATATCTTGTCAATTTTGATCAACTCTTTAGTGTCTAGTGGGTTGAATTCAGAACTTGTCTACAAACATTTCAACACATTTTATGCTGTATGTTGAGGTTATGTTATTTTTACCAGAATTACGCATGTAAAACTATTTTAAATTGAATATCTGATTTTTTAAATTATAAAACTAACAATTATTTAACTTTCTACATTTTTTTTCAAAATAACTATTTATTTTTTGCATGCAACAAGTTTACTGACAACATTTATTTAAATATATCAATTTTAACAATAAAAATAATAAATACGTATGTAAAATAAACTCTAAATTATAACATTCACAGCATAAAAAAATAATATAAACTCGTATATGAAACGAATAAATAAACCAAATCATACGAATTTTTCAATATAATGAACCATTGGAAAATTATTTTTTTAATTCATAAATCAAATAATGCGTCTCTTGTAAGAATAAAATACTTTAAATAAATTAAAAACAAAACAACATCAAATAAACATTATTTCGTTTTTTTTCTTTCAATACGACTATATTTTACTATTATTTTGATGATTTCAATAATACTATTATTTTTAATATTTGATTTTGTATGAATCTAAATTTGTATAATTTATATTTTAATATTTATATCTGATTATCTTTTTTACATTGTATTAATTTGAATTTTATTATTTATTACTTATACCTTGTTTTTCTGGATTGTTATTATATTACATCACATGTCATTATAATTTAATCTAATTAATTTTACTATGTATTATTAGGCTTGACACGGGCACAGCCTAAAATGCCTAAATAAATTCATTAATATTTAAAAGTGTATAATTTTAAATGAATGAATGAATAATTCAATATCGTCGATTGTCGTCTTAATGTCACCCAAGTGAAAAATATTTAACCATCTCCTTTCTAATAAACTTTTACATGACGTTTTTTTCTGATTTTTTTTTTTGCAACGGGTTTTCTTTTGTACTGATAGAACTTTCGATTGGTAATAGTATCTCTTGTCAAAGTAATGACAGTTTCTTTTAACGTTTGCGTTCTATAACAATACTTAAATTAATAATAGAAAGCCTTACACTCGAACAACGCTTACAAATCGTGAAAATTTACTCAAGAAAACAGTGTCCAGATGATTTTAAAAAGAACAGAGATTTTCTTAGGTTCAACCCAAGAAATAAAAACAAACTAACTGTGCCCACTAGTAAACTGCAAAAAATTAATAATTCTTTTGAGTTAAACTGCATACGATTCTACAACAAGATACCTCTTGAACTTAAGTCTTTGGCAACAAAGAATTTTAAAGATTTTCTCAAGCACAGGCTGTTTGTAAAGAGCTACTTCAGAGTCAAAGAATATTTGCAGGACAAGACGGCATAGCATTGAATCCGTGTTTACTGATTTCAATTTTATTGTTGATTTGAATTAATTCGTTGTTGAGTTTAATTGACTATTTGTTTAATTGTATTGTACAGGGAAGTTGTAATGTATTTTATCATTTTTAAGTGATTCAATGAATTTTATGAATGAAGAATTTACTATTAATCGTGTTGACTAGATGTTTATTAAAATTGATATTTTTATTTTTGATATTCTTTAATAAAATGCATGCTTCCACTTTCAATTATATTGTATCCCAACTCAAAACAGGGCTCTTGGCTTCATAGTTAGGAATACGTTTTGATTTTTTGTAATATTTACCTTTCTTAAATAAAATATAAAATAAAATAAAAATAATAATACTGAACTAAACTAAACGCCAAACGTATAGAGCTCTTCGTGAAACCATGAATTTACTGCGTGACAAGTTTGGCTACAATATTATTTCTAGAAACGGACGTGTTCACTGTGATTTGGCGCCATTGGATTATTTCCTATTGGGCTACGTTATATTTATTTTTGGTATGATTTAATAATGTGCATGCTTCCACTTTCCATTATGTTGTATCCTAAATTAACACAGGGCTTTTGGCTTTATAGTTAGGAATTTGTAAAAAAAATGTAGTATGCATCTTTCTATATATATATTTTTTAAATAGTGAACAATTTTTAACGCCAAACGTAACATATAGAGCTCTTTGTGAAACCATGAATTTACTGCGTGACAAATGTGGCGACCACATTACTTCTAAAAATGGACGTGTTCATTAGCCTCCACGATCCTGTGATTTGGCGCCATTGGATTATTTCCTATTGGGCTACGTAATAAACATGGTATTTGAAAACAAACCAACAACTCTTGAAGCGTTTGAAGCCAAAGTAACTCGTATTATTTCGGAAATCACGCCGAATTTGTTGGAAAAAGTGTCTTAAAATTGAACAGAATGCGCCATGTAGCCGATAGACGCAGGGGACATTTTTTGACATTTTATTTATTTAAATACAATAAAAATAAACTGTTTCCAACGAATGTTTACTTCTTTTATTTTATTTAAAGCTGTATTACATCTAAAAAATACTCGATATATCTGTTAATAAATTAATAAATAACCCATCTGAATAAAAGTCAGTACTTATGACATAAAGATGCAATTTTTGTCAACAAGTCAAATTTTGTCATTTTTCTTAAAACTGAGATACCTACATACCGTCGCCGTTCGGGAAAAAGTCACTAACCCAAAAAACATAATTTTGAAAAAATGCAATTTGAAAGTTAAAGACCAAGGAAAAATCAGATGTATGGGTTCTGGAGGTTTTATGTACACAGCATAATTCATTTGTGTTTTTTTAATAAATTCAATTCGTAGTTTTTTCCTTCTGATACATTAAAAAATATCTGGAAGATTTTTAATGAGGCAAGGTGGCTAAAATTTTAATCAGTGACTTTTGCTTGTTTATAATCTGGACAATGCAAGCGATAAGGGTTAGTGAAAAGAAGGAAGTTTTATATTTAATTATTATAGTGCTGTGGTTTAAATTTATTTTTTATGTAAATAAGTATTTGTTGACATGTTTTTCATATTATTTCATTTATGTTAGTATTATAGAATGGATGTGCGTAAGCTTATTTGAGGTTAAAATGAGTAAGATATTCACGGATTACATTGCAGTTATTTAAGTAAAAGTACACACGGGTTACTCCATATATTTCGTGCAGAAGGAATTTACAATACTTATGAAGAGCTCGCGGTCAGGCAACACGAACTGTCAAGATGAAATGCACTGAATTCTTTCGATTTGCGTTGTTTTGTAGACTCGTCCAGGCTGACATTGCAGCGGACTACGCGTTGCGACCAAAGCAGGATTCGGGCCAGCCAATAATTCGGATTAACCTTACTTTTTTCTAACTAAGTTACCTCGGTGATGTTTGCCTTTTAAAGATAATGATTTTCCGCTTCGAATGGCATATTCAAGTCAAAATTTATTTTTTTAGGATAAGTGACTTTTTTCAGAGTGACAACAATATTATGGTCAGTTCGCACTAACAAGATGATTATATTTCTTTCGGTCCGGGCCGAATTTAGTTTTCAGGAGTGAACTCTTAACGTTTTTTTCGTGCGACGCAATGTCGGATAAATTCTCTACAATGGTTTATAAATACGCATATTTTAGATTCACCGAAAGTAAGATGTTTGGTGCCCTATCGGACAAACGGCACGCATTATAGTTTACGTACTTGGTGGGCATGACGTGACGTCAAATAGGCGTGAGGCGAACTGCTAGCCGTTTTGTATGTGTTCGTTTTAAACCCGAAAATGAAAAATGTTAATAATTAGTATATGTTTTAATAATAATTAGATATAAGTTAATATTAGGACATTCATTTATTATGTTTGTACTATTTAAAGACAAAATAATAAAAAAATAAAAAAAATAAAAAAATTATGAATGAATACTAGTTTTTTATGCATTGATAATAAAAATCAACTCTAAATATTTAATACGATTTTAACGTTGTTCCTGATTTGTGATAATACTGATTTAGGTGTTTAAAACTATTTTTCGATTGATAATAAACGTAAAATTGTTGTAATATTTTTTTCTTATTACCTAGAAGAATTTATATTTTGTTGACTTATATTTTGTTGAGTTAGTAATACGGCAAAATTTTTACTTTAATGTTTTTTTGCAGAATGCCTGCGAGATATCATTTTACATTTATGTAATTAATCACGACTTTATTACACGTTCTCAGCTTAATATATTATACCTACCTAGAAATAATATTTATGAAACGTTTTTTTAGATATTGACCAAATTACAAAAGAATTTACTTACAAAATTACATTAATTATATGCCAAATAAAATATAACATCTTGAGAAAAAATACTTAACATCTGTATCTTGACCAAAATGGTTTTTGTACCTATTTTGAATGTCAAATTTTGTCCGTGAATCGGTTGATTCAAAGCGTTTTTTCGAACTGTAAATAATAAAATGCTGTATTTTTTTCAAATCCATTGTGGACTTTGCAGTCTTTTCCTTTTAGGGTTTAGTATTTGATTTGATTCCTCCTCATTCCTATGAAAAAATATTACAAAAAACTCAAATCAATCAAAATAAATGAGTATCAGCTTCGATGACGTCTTCTAGATTCGGGGCTGCCATCTATGGATAAAAAGCGTAACAAAAATAATAAAACTCTCTTTACCTGGCGGCAATGTAAACTATGGATCTCAGCGGGGAGTTGGGAAGGAAGGGAAGCGAGGAGACATGTAGAAGTCTAGCGGCATACAGAAATGCTCTAGGATACATTCGGGATTATCGCAACCAAAACATATAAGTGAAACACCAAACATTCGGCTCTATCGCCATCTATCTTTCTACAACAGTTTAATATCTAACATTCTCGATCAGTATAACGTTCCCGTATCCATAAAACCACCGCTTTCATCTTAAACATAATAAAATTGATGACAAACTAACAGCAATAGCCAGGTTTTCCTCGTCGATCAACGGTAAAGACAAATACCAAGGTCGCTTGCCTCCGAAACCATGGAACAAAGCATCTAAAAGAACCGCGCTTTGGCGTTAGTATTATCTTTAATTTTGTCTAAGGGTTCACCACACCAATTCATTAATTGTTTGATAGCCCAGCCATAGCATTTTGTTGGTTTGATTGTGTTTATCATGTTTTGATGAAGCGTTCTTTAATCGTACGAGAAACTTATAGTGATCTTTTTTAATCAAATACAACCAGCGTCAAAGTTAACAACAGCTTAGTAACATGATGTTAGGAACGTTAAATTGACAACCGGTTGGAGTTTTTGAGACATTCTACATTTATCAAAGATGGCTACATTTTTGATAGAGCCAGTTTGGTGATAACAAGTTTGAAATGTGGTCTGTTAAGAGCCTCAAATTCATTGTTGATGCTAGGCATTCTGTATAAACCCGTGTCGTAAAACAAAGGATTGTTATATTTACCATTGCGTTTACCGCAATGTTCTAGAAGACGGTTGGATTTTAACGTTCCAGGATGGAAAGGATAACACTTAAAGGACTCTTTACCTGTTTACCGACCTCTGCCATATTTTTGGGACACTTCAAAGGAGGAAGGAAAATTCACGATCAAAAGCCACATTTCAAACGAAAACAGCTATTTTCTTACGAATCATCGTATAAGGTTATATTTTGTACCACATCATCATATGCTCCTTACAACTCTTTCAATTTAGGTAATTATATGTTATTTAATCTTTTATTCTAAGTTTTACGACCTGCATATTATTTTACACTCATTAAATGCAACTAAAATCAATTCGATTCGTTGTTGGGTTTATTTTGCAGTTTCAATGCGTCTGCATCTACTAAATATTAAATTTTGTACCAAAACTTTTTTGCACTCTTCATTTGGTTTCTGGTTTTGAGCATTTTGCTCACTTTCTACCAAAGTAGACATGAAGACAAATATACCTGTTTTATTAGAGTTTTTGAATCTATTGCTTTTTGGCCAACATGATCTAATTACTAATTTATGGTGTGACCTACCATGTTTTATCAATTTGCTTATTTGATCAGAATATTTGAATAAGGATAATTATTTTCCTTCGAAAAAGAAGCCATATCGATTGTCAGATTAGGTTATATTAAACAATAAAATGAAGTTTTTGCTTCACATTAGAGTTACTTTAAACTCAAACGATCAACTTAAATCAAAAGTGTTTACTCTTTTTAAGCACTGGTCATAAGTAAAATATGATTATATAGAGAATCAGTCTAGCATAATATGCTAAAATTCAAACTGGAAAAAATTATATGAAACCTTTACAGATCTAATGCACATTTTACATGATATAAGAATTTATAGAACTGAACAGTTCTAAAATTATTTGCACCTAACAGTACAAAAAATACTGCGGCAGTAAACGAATTGCAACATCTACGATGATGAAATTGTTGGAATCGTACTACGCTTTAGATTGAAGTCCACTTACACGGTTGGTTCAATTGAATTAACTGGCGTTTTAGCTAAGATTTTTTGCAAATACCTAATACTTAATAATCTCTCTATTTTAATTTGTTTAAATCATGGATTGTGTCTAAAACTTGTCTGTGCCGGAACATCACACAATATGTGAATCCAGCCAACAGAGGCCACTCTTAAAACATTATAAAGAACATAAGAGAAATGGTTATCTTTTCTACGCCGACAGCCTTCAAACTAAAATGTGACGTTTTATCTCTAAAACTCTTGATTGTAAATTATTCTTACTATTGTAAATTCAGTGAAAAATGAATCTCACGTGAGCAATCCTGATTGCGTATCATTTGATGATCGTAACCGACGTAATTCTAAATAACAGTTAATAAATAATACAATATCGAGATAATCTAACTCCGGATATGAGCATAAAGATTTGGACATATTAACAATATTAATAACAGACTTAATCATCCTATTTGGAGATTGCTGTCATTAGGTGTTAGCGGTCTCTGGCGTCGGTTTCTGAAACCACAGTGATGTTTGACAGTTCGGTCGGTAAAACAGGAACTTCGGGAAGGACCGTGCAAGCGAGTCAGGCAGAGTCGGTCAGGTGATGGCGACTCACGGGAAGCAGGGCGGGGCCGGCGCGGGGGGCAGGGCCGGCGGGGGGCAGGGCCGCTCGGGGGCCCGCCGCCGGGGGCCATCCGAGTTTACATTGCCGTCCGCGCACCGAGCGCTCTCCTGACAGTCTGCAACCATAAGAGAAAACATCACAACTGATCGCGAGCGGTCCATTACTCAAAACCCAATTTGGTTCGACAACCTGTTAAATAAAAAAAATAAAAGCGCCCACCACTTTCACGAAACTTTTTATCAAGACTAGTGTCTTTTTTTGGTTTCGCAAATTCACTATCAATTTTTCTCTCTTTTAACAAACGTCGAGATTTGTACATTATGCGAGGCTCGGACAAGCATTATCGACAAATTCAAGAAAGTCGGGCTAGGTTTTTTTGGACGCGTGGAGCGTATGGACGGCGAAAGAACAGCCTAAGAATTTACGATGCGAATGTTGATGGATGCAGAAAACGAGGAAGATATAGAAAGATATTTTGATGACCATTAGCTCAATCACAAATAACTATCGACGTGCTAATAAGCGACATGATAACAATTTCTCACCATGGTTTTTTATCTTATTCGCGATCACAATGGAACATCCGTGAAAACCAAATATTAAAAGTCAAAATATTTACGTATCGCGACGTATAATCCTGCTGCACAATCACGTATTTGAATTTCATCATCATCGCATCGTTCCCTTTCCGCACCTAATGGTGCATAGGGCACTGCGTTGGTACACCAATCACAGCGTATCATGATTATTTTTTTTTAAATGAAAGTAAGATGATCAATCTTACGCTTCAGCTACCAGTCCAGGGACTATGAAATATTCTAGTGTGAAAACACCCTTAACATCAACCATGTCGGGAATCGAGCCCGAGACCTCTAGCATGGCAGGCTAACGCGCTGACCATTACCCCACTAGGCCGACTGCTATTATTTATTTATTATTTATCATGCTATTTATTGCATTAAGCCGGCAGTTGGCAAGTCAAATGTCAAGAAAAGCAGTCGCCACAGTAATTGTTATTAAATTGTTACTTTTTTATATTAAATACTCCTTAGTATTTTGCAAATGCAATGTATTGTATTATTTTTTATAGTAAACGCCGATTTTATGCCAGTGACCTGTATTTATTTATGAGAAAAACAAAAAACAAACCTACACGAGCGTCGACTTAGAATTGACTGATGACTGCGATAACTTAAGCATGTTCATTATTGTTCATTGTGATCGCTCAAATTCTTAGCATGTTTTTAAGCACGTCGATAGTTATTTGTGATTGAGCTACTTATCCACCGAACACTTGAAGATGGACATGTCAAAAGTCTTAATGATCGGCGTGCGTGTATAGGAAGATGTACGAATGTAGAAAAAGCTGATGTCTGCGTAAAACAAAAACAGCGATGTGGCGTTCTATCCTTTCTTCATAGCCCCGCGGGGAAACAGTGCGATAGTTAGATTATTTGTTTTTTTTTATTTGTACTCTTTACTACAGTGTTGTCAACTTGTGATTAATCTAATACACAAGGTCCGTAAGTACCTTCATCTTGACAATTAAGAAATTCGGTGATTGTTCCAAATCGAGACCGCGGCCCATAGAATCAAGAATAGTCCATAAGGAGCGTAGAATCATATTTAAATACATCAGACTATGTCTAATAATTCCCCCACTATGCATCACTTTCGCCGCGCGATTTTGTGACGTCGCCGCGTAGTGTAAGGTAAAAAAAACAATTCATTAATTTATCTAAAATTTTACTGTGCACGCGGAAATATTAATTGACACAACATAGTAGATTAGTAAAGGGTCATTTAATAAGAGTAGTTGAATTAATGAACTTTAAACTTAAAATAAAAAACAAATTTTATTTGACATAAAACGGATATTTTTAAATCATGTTAAATATAATTTGATGTTTTAAAGATAATGTCGGTTCACCACAGAGTTGTTTAGTCCGAGGTCCAATTTTCATTAGTTCTTTCATTAGATGAGCAAAGTAGAGTAAACAAATTTACAACTCTGGCAACACTAACGAAATGTTCATTTTGTTTCTTCGACAATCTGACAGATGGAAAAATAATTCAATTTTTAAGTAATGCATTTGCTAAATACACATTCATTTGCTAATTACACATGATATGTGATTGCATCATGTTTCTTCAAGATCTTAGCAGTATTTCTACACTTTAAAAGGACACAACACGGCATAGTTGAATTCAAATCAGGAGTTGCGTTCTGAGCGACGTCAACAAAGAAACTAATGGGTCAAAACGTAAACCTACTCATTTATGAGTAGTTTAGTCACCTTTTGTTTGATGTGCGTATGTGGTTTCTGGACTATTCTTAATTCTATGCCGCGGCCTAACTTTTCAGATTCTGTTTCGATGAAAAAATGGAAACAGTCGAACACTAACCATTGTGGAGAGGATTGCCTAACAGAAGGCGCTGTCAAAACGTTATAAAAGGGGAACAGAAGAGGGTGGTTTTTCAATATACACGTATTTACTTATAATTTTTACAAACCCGTTGGTTATACATATTATGTATAATAAAGTCATGTTATTTCTCTTCTAGTTACTTTTTTTTTACATAATTATTATGCGGCACAAGTGTCTTTTACAATATAAAATATAACTGTTCCTCTGTTCGGTATCCTCAATATTCCAAATATATTTCAAGAATTGTTTGAAAAAATTAAAATTCGTATTCCTCAAGGCACAACTCAGCTGCAACAATTATTTCATATTGGTATTTCAAGCACGAATCCTAGTAAGAATGCATCTTTGCCCAGAATTTTTAATAATTACAACACGTTTTTTGCTGAAATAGATATATCGACACATCCTACGTACAACTGTGTAACTGCCTCATCCACGGTTATACGACGGTTGCATTTATGAAATCTACACCTTTGAAACTTTTACATAAAATATTTTTTTAAATATTAAAAATCGTTGGAACATGTTTTCTTTAAAACGCATAAATGTTTAACTGCATATATCTAAAACAAAATCCGAGGAATAGTTATGAGACCGTATTTAATGACGATTTTTTGGTAAAAGCTGTGTAAGTGAACATTTTAGGGGAAGATACCAAATAAAGTACAGAGTGAAACTATGTAACTAGGCAGATACTCGTGAAACATTTTAATAAATCCCATTGAACAAGCCTGTATCAGCGACTTACAGTATTGATGACAGGTTACATAGCAAAGTATAAGAGTGTATGTGTGATAAAACAAAAACTAGTGATCTTAGAAAAAACATTAATTTTTTATCTTATTAAATAACTAAATTTAAAGCATTTTGCCAAATTTCACAGCTTTACCGTGTAAGAACAGCGAAATATCACGAGTTTTTTTTTAATGTTTAAAACGCTCTCCTGTAAAATTTACTTTTTTCAGTTACACAGTTGTACGTAGGATGTCTCGATATATTTCCTTACTTACCAAATTATTTTCTTAAATATTTTATTAAAAAAATACATACTTAATAGTTTTACATAATTAAAATAAAATCGCTTTTCTACCGGCAGATTACGCCTTTAGAAATTTAACATAAACTTACAAAAATGTTTTTTTTTTGTTTTTATTACTTTATTTATTTAACTATGCAAAAGTGAAAAAACGGCGTTTTCAAATGGCAGGATTGTGTGATTTCCTTACTGTTTATTAGACTACTGCTCCTACGAATGACAAGATAAATAATTGTGCTCTCTTTACAATGAAAGATGCTATTCTGAGATAAAGGTGTCACTGAGAACATAATAATAATTAATAAAATATGTGTGTGTATAAAATATATAATACTCGTCGCAAGGTATACTTAATTAACGCACATTATACAGAGCCTGTACTTTGATGTACTTATATAATATTATGTGTGCGTATGCTATTTACCAATACACTAAAATGGCATCAAATAAGCGATGATCAACCTGTTAACTTTTGGATAAAATCACTTTTCAAAATATCTCAATACAAACTAAAGTCTGTTCATTATTACAAGAACTTCAAAAAAAACAATCCAGCCGCGTGATACCCGGCAAAGAATAGCCTATTTCACACATATCGTCTTTATCTAAACGGCACGGTAAAATTATAGTGGACGGACATTTCTGTAAAAAATATATATGAAAGAGTCTTTATTTATTAAAATATACACTTTATTACAATATTAAAACATTATAAAGAAAACAAAGTATTAAAATATATTTTGTCCCGATAAACTATTCAATAATAGTTTGTCATCGGGTTCTCAGACATTAGTTTTAATTAATAATCAAATAAAATTAATACAGACATAATACTGTATACGTATAAAACAATAAACATAAAAAATATTTTGAAGAAATATATATATGTTTTTTTTTAAGTAAGAAAATAGATTAAAATAATACAATAAAAATCAAAGAATAGCAATTTACTTGAATATATTTTAAACAAAAGAAAAAAAATTAACACACATATAAATAGTGTGTGCTCATAAATGTAATTAAAACAAGATAAAAAATAAACTTTCTAAAACAAGACAAGGACAATCAAGACTAATGAACCAGGGACTGAAATTATACAATAAACTACCAGACAAAACTAAACAAAAGACTCAGACAAACCTTTCAAAAGATGTAAAAAATATTATCTTGAACAACAGAGTATAAATGATTAATGTATATATTATTTTATGTAATAATCCGTAAGGGTTTATAAATAAATTTTCAAATTAAAAAAAAACAAAGTAAATCGAAAATTTCAATTCATATCTACAGAAAAAATAAAAAATGAAAGTACCTATTAAAATTAAGATCTAAAAAATGTAAATTAACTAAGAAAGAAATAAAAGACTTAAAAGGAAATATACTTAAAAGTTTTAAATAACCATAATAAAGTAAATACTTTTCGACCGGCATATTACGCCTTTTACAATTTAGATTAAACTTTGGTGCTTTGGTTTTCATATAAAAACTTAGTTTTAAAGCTTAAAAAAATTAATTGATTTAATGAGAATAAATTAAATATTGACCATTCTGAATTTAATAAACTGCCCAATGAGCTAAAACACGAAAAGTCCAATAGAAAATCCAAAAGTGCCGCAATCAAAAAATATTACTGAAATATTTTTGGTAGTGATAGTTATTAATGTAATTTATATAGATGGTGTAAAGTTCTGTGTTTTATGTTTTTTATTCAATGTTTTCTTACTATTTCGGATGTATTCACTATGTATGATACTCGTATTATGCATTTTCACAAAAATGTTTTCTTTATATGTACGGTCCCAAACGAGTTTTTTAGATAACTCCTGGGAGTATAATATGTACTTTATGTATAATTTTTACTATGTGAATTATATGTTTCATAAATAAATAAAAAAGTATATGAAAAAATATTCAACATTACAACTTTGGCAGTTAAATCTAAAATATTTGTTTTTTTACAGAAATACAAGCATTTTAAATTTCATAAATTTTGCGGTATTTTTCTTTGATTCTACGTTAAATTTTGCCTTCAATAATCGTTTTGAAAAAAATAAAACAGTTAAAATATATTATTTCATACCCTTTTTAATGGAATATGTTTTTTAAACTTATTTTATGAAGAATGTTTTTGTTGTAAATATTTCATTTCTACAGTATGTTTTGAGCAAAATTTGAACGCCATTCGAACCGATAAGAACTTAAATATTTTTTGACGTATTGTTTAAATTAAAAACTACTGTGTACTGTGAATAAATAAATTAACTTATTAAAAATAATTTATTCATTTGAATTATTTAAAATTACGAACGGATTACTTTTTTTCATCCAGGGTCAGATTATTTTTCTACGAAACCATTCTTATCGCCGCCTGAACGGAATTTTCATTTAAATTATTTATTTCTATCCCATCCGCCAAGCGCCTGTTGCCGTCCCCTTACTCGCCTATTAAGGGTGGGAGCTTCCCTCCCATGCTCGTGAAATCGTGAAAGGCCGGACTGGGGTAGGGGGTGGCGGTATCGATTTTCTCTCCGTACCTACCACGGGGTAGCACACACACACACACAAACACACCCTTATACACATAAACAAACATGGCGACGTGGATAGTACACACTTTCAACATACGCACGCTCCTGCATCACACCTCAAACAAAATGTGGGTAAGAAATTTAAATTCGGGATTTATTTCATCGTATCCTTATATACACCCAATGGTGCATAGGGCACTGAATTGGTAAACCAAATTATTTACAAAGTATCTCTTGCTTGCTTACATGATGGTATCTCTTACACATGCAATTGTGAACTCATAGAATTTGTGGAGGAGTACAAGTATTTGAGTATTTTTTAAGATCAAAATTTAAAATGAGATCGTCATATATTTAAACTTTGTGATCGATTGCGGACTCCTGTGAGTACTTTTTATAATATATGTTTTTTTTTATTTTGCCTAAAATCACTCTAAAATATATTTATTTTTCTTAAGTAGAATCAATAAAAAGATATGGAAAAAGTCGTGGGGACATTCCACTAAACATAATATTAAAATGATCTAGAGTCTACAGTACTCTATAGTTAAGAGAATTGTACCAGCAGAGATTTACGAACAAAGAAGTGATAATGTTCTCCTGTACTAAACTTTTAAAACTCTGCCTGTTCGAGGATTTCTGTGGCTTTGCATCATCATTAGAACAATTTAATAGTCAAACAAACCATCACGCCGTTTTCCCGTAGTGGTAGGCAGAGAGAATAGAACGTCATATCACTCTACCTTGGCATACAGAACTCGCTTCCTCTACATTCATACATCTTCTCATGCACGCTCGCACGCCGATTATTCCTACTTTTGACATGTCCATCTTCAAGTATTTGACGGACTTGATCACGCCATGTCTTTCTCGGTCTTCCTCGTTTTCTGCATCCATCAACATTCGCATCGTAGATCCTTTTAGCCGTTCTTTCGCTGTCCATTCGCTCTACATGTCCAAACCGACGCAGCACCCCTTTCTTGATTCCGTCGACAATGCACGTCTCAGCCTTACACACTTCACGGATCTCGACATTTGTGCACCTATCATCCATCGTTTTACCACACATTTGCCTGAGGGATTGCATTTCGACAGCATTCAACCTACTTTCATCATCATTTTTCCAATTCCGTACTTCGCTCCCATACATTAGAGTTGGCACTAGAACTCCGCTGTGAACTGTTAGTTTAGCCTCCTGCTATAAACATTTGTTTTCCAAAGTAGATTTCAGTGGACCGTTTACCCTGTTCCCGGCACTCACCGTCCTTTTAATATCTTTCTCGGTCTTTCCATCTCTAGTAAACATACTTCCCAGGTACACAAATTCTTCCACCTGATTCAGAATATCTCCGTTCACACTGATCTCACATTTAGTTATATTTTCATCCCTTTCAAAAACCATCACTTTCGATTTATCAACATTTATTAGCAAATTGCTTTTCTTGCATACATCGCAGACTTTTGTTACCAAGAATTGCAGGTCTTCTTTGCTGCTAGCAAGAAGCACCGCATCATCCGCATACAGAAGACAGTTAACAGTTATACCACTCATTTTTGCTCCCATTCTAAAATCTTTCAGTTCTTTCATACATTTAACAATTTAATTGTAATACATTCAAATTTCCTCTCAAACATAACCATAATATACGCTTCACGTACAATGATGGTTTGGTAGTACCAAAAGTATGAATTAAGTATGGTAATAAAACTAGAAAATATTTAGTACGTAGCATTTTTAATTTATTGCCGAAAGAACTTAAATTTAACTTACAATGTAACAAGAGCAAAATAAGAGAGTGGCTTTAGTGGAGTCAAAAGTTTAAAGATGAATAGTAGCTTATGTGTAAATATTTCAACTTTTTATATATTTTCTCGTATTAAAAAAATGTGCAAATATTATTATTTGTATATACATGTATATTCTGATCTTTCCGGCTGTTAAATATACCTGTTATTCATTGTTTTTATAAATGTAGATAATATTAAATAAGTTAGTATAAATATAATCTCCACCAACAAGCTACAGAAAGTGGCTTGGTGGGATTTTAGTTTTAGTAAAAATATAAAAATAAAATTTTGAAAACTGTAAAAATATATAATGGTATTATTTAAATTTAAAAAATAAAAAAATCTCGATCAACTGTTCACCATTTTCTCTATATAGGCCAATCTTTGCTTTACAGAATTTATTTCATAAGCTTATATCTTTGCATTTTTTGTTTATATGCTTACTGTTTTTTCTTGCATACCTTTGTTATTATTGTTTTTTTTTTTTTACTTTGTAAAACTTTTTATCATATCCTTTTTAACTAATTTCACAATTTTTCTCTGTATATTCTGTTTATTATTTAGTATGTTAGCATGTATTTCATTTTTATTTTTTGTAAATGCCTTTTGGGCGTTATTGAACAAAATAAATAAATAAATATAGAAAACAGTTATGTGTGTGGAATGGAACCAGAACCCTTGTCTAGTGTTTTGGACTCATTGGCTGATCTCGGGTAAAAATAAAAAAATGTGTAAGGATAATTTATCCTTGTTGTGAAGTTGTTGGCGCGATTGTCTACCATTATAGAGGTTTTGGATTCTATGAATTCATTCACCCTTCTCAAAAATGTTTTCCCTCGCTGTTGCAACAAATTTAGATCTAAATAACTCTACCTAGGAAGGAAATCTGCAAACATTTGGACATACTCAAAACATTGTTCTTGGACTTTGCGACTGGTAATTGGACTCATAAAGGTAATAAACCAAAATCAGTGATCGAACCTCCTATTTCCAAAATAAACAATAACTATTTTTTCCGAGTACCTTAACCTTGAACATGACACGTAAGGCTACTAAATATAGGGGTCCAAACATATATATATATTTAAAGTTGTTGAATCAACTAACTAGTAAAAGAATACAAATTGAAAAAATGTTTTCAGGCTTCGCCTAGTAGGTGAATTGGTTCAGCCGGATGAATCTCACCCGCATGATAAAGGTTTTAGCTTTTTTATTTTATTTATTTATTTATTTTTTACATATTAATTACAGCAATTTACAAATAATTTGTTATACAACAAATTAATTAAGTAGTAAAAGTAAACATACATATTATTTATTTTTGCTGTTGGTTCATCTAAACTGCCTAACTAGGGATAGCTTCCCCGTTCTAAGGCAGTAAATTATGTATTTTATAATGATATTAAAAAGTATTTAGAGTTTTATCATAATGTGTGCTTTTTCAGTCTTAAAAGTAAACAATAAATATCCAGAGAAAACATAAATAATACCAAAATCTCTATATTTTAAGTCCTAAGTCATTACAAGTAAAACAAGAAACCAGCTTACGTCCTTCTAAATCGGACAACAATTTCTCTGACTCCCTCCGGCCAATATGGATTAAAAATGCTGTCAGCACCTTCCTCAGCCTCCACTTTTCAAAAGTCAACACATGGAAGAGTTAAGGAAATGTGCATGTTCAAACATAGGAAAAATGGTGAATGTTACACAGTGCGTAAAGTGGCCACTTAAACCAGTCAATGATAGGTCACAAGTTTTGCTGTTTGCTGATGATATAAAAATATATAAGGAGGTAACAAACATAGGTCATTGCTAAACTCTGCAATCTAACTTAAATTGCTTAAATATAATGTGTGAAAAGAACAATTTGTTCCTCAATGTTGACAAATGTAAAGTTTTAAATTTTTGCCGAAATAAGAATCCAATAGCTTTCAACTACACCATAAATTCTATAAATTTGGAGCAAATGACTGAAATGACTGATCTTTGCATTATATTCGATGAAAAATTAAATTTGATTAAACATATACAGAGCATAACAAATAAAAGCATGAAAACTTTGAGATTTCTGTTGCGAACGATCAGAGATTTTGACTCAGTTTATATAACGAAAATTTTATATATTGCTTTAGTACGTAGCCAACTTGAATACAACTCGGTTATATGGTCACCATATTATAAAGTTCATATAAATAATATTGAAAGAGTTCAACATAAATGTTTACGTTTCGTTAATTTTAAATTAGGTATTTCAGTTGAAGATATTAATTACTCTTACTTAAATAAATATTTAAATGTACAAATGATTTGTTATTTTTATTTAAAATATTAAATTAAATATTTGATGGTTCCGAACTGTTACAACTAATAAACTTGCGAGTTCCGGGCCGGGTTACCCGATTTAATAAACTATTTTATGTAAATGAATCTTCAAGTGCACACTCGCCAATAAGGAGAATTCATACATTTGCAAATGAATACGCAAATGATGAAGATATATTTAATATAACCCTTTTGAATTTTAAAAGGTAGTGTATGAATTTACTATCTTCAAATTGTTTTACCTAAATAATACTATGTTGATTTCAATTGTTTACTGTTTATTGACTTATATATGTATTCTAAATAAGTATTTTTCTAAGTTCTTCTGATTTTAAGATTATTTTTATACAACCTATACGAAAAAATGTACTCCTGTTCTCGACTGCAATATATTTATGTATTATTATGTATCCTCATATATTTTCTACTAATATGTAATGATTTTTATTTTATTTTTATTTTTCTTTCTCTTCTTAATTCATTTTTATTTTTTGCTTCTTTCTTCGTGTCTTCATATTTAAAAATGCACTTCCAATCTTTACACTTTTTTAAACATATTACAACAGAGATAAAGAACATTCAAAAGAAGGTAATATAGAAGTCTAGGCATCTACAGGGCTTATGACCTGTCAATGGCTGGTTTAAGTGGCCACTTGACACACTGTGTAACATTCACCATTCTGCCTATATTTAAACATCTATATTCCTTCAATTCTTTTATCTGTTGATGTTTGTGAAGTTAAAGAGCTGAAAGCTTTATTTATGCGGGTGAGATTCATCTAATTGAATTATTTCACCTACATTCTAGGCAACGCCTGAAAATGTTATTTTTTCAATTTCTACACTTCTTCATGAATCAGGTGGATTTATCAACCATATTTTGAGTTTGTCCAAATTTTTGTAGACAAGGACTGGATTCGACTCCCTGGGGAGCTGTTTACATTAACATATTACAACGGAGATAAAGTAACTCTTAAGTTACTTTTTACTACTTAACCACCATCACGCCGTTTCCCCGTAGGGGTAGGCAGATAGGATAGAACGCCATTACACTCTATCTTGGCATACAGACCTCGCTCCCGCTACATTCATACATCTTCTCATGCACGCACGCCGATTATTCCTACTTTTGACATGTCCATCCTTAAGTATTTGATGGACTTGATCGTGCCATGTCTTTCTCGGTCTCCCTCGTTTTCTGCATCCATCAACATTTGCATCGTAGCTCCTTTTAGCCGTTCTTTCGCTGTCCATACGCTCTACATGTCCAAACCGACGAAGCACCCCTTTCTTGATTCTGTCGATAATGCATGTTTCAGCCTTACACACTCCACGGATCTCGACATTTGTGCACCTATCATACATCGTAATCTCGGAATGTCTAAGTTCAGTCATATCACTCCACTACTTCGGGAACTACACTGGCTACGTTTTCCACAGAGGGTCGAATACAAACTCTGTTGGCTCATGTATAAGTCACTGCACAACTTTGCGCCGGAATATCTAAGGGATGCATTCCAGATGAACTAGCTGACAGGCGTCTCACGCTTAGATCAGTTACGTCTACGGCGAGAGGAAAAGTTACTATACCTCTACCCAAACAGCGCACTTAATTTAGTGAACGCGCATTTGCGGTCGCAGGCCCTATGGCATGGAATGCTCTCCCAGCAGAGGTGCGAGGCTGTGAAAGTGAAGTGATGTTTCGGAAAAAACTTAAAACCCACTCGTTCTCTAAATCATTTGAATAAATCCGTAGCATGTGACAGCAAAATAAATTGTTTTAATTAAATGACAAATTTAAAAGCTTCAATTAAATTAATTTAACAAAAGAATCACCATGTAAAGCGCCCTTAAGGTATTTTATCACGAAAATGGCGCTATATAAGTTATCCATAATAATAATAATAATCGTTTTACCACACATTCGCCTGAGGGATCGCATTTCGACAGGATTCAACCTACTTTCATTATCACCTAAATTTCCTATTTCTCATTTTTCAAAATAGAACGTCATGATCTAACCGGTGGAGTTTTAATTCGAGCGCTCCAACATTCGGCTCACCAATGTTTACACAATAGTGCAGTCACATTGTTCTGCGAATAAAAATCGAAGATTATAAACTGCCGGTGGCTAAATAACGATTTCCAACACGTGGTGGATGCACAGTTGGCGGTTGTAGCGACCAATCAATATCCCGCGACCTCGCGCAAACTTGGTGGCGTCCCAGTCGGAGGCGGTCGTTGCGGGGGGCGGGGGGGAGGGTCGGCGGAGAAACGGAGGGGGGAAGGGGGAGGATCGTTTTCTCGAGGAAGAGGTCCTAAAAATGAGGAAGTTTAGTGTCTTTTTTTTTTTTTTAATATTTTTTTTTTATTGTTAATAAAACATATAATACAAAAATTACATATTCTACGCCCAGGAGTTATTAGAAACTCATTTGGGACCGTACATAAGAAAAAACATTTTTTTGACAGTACATAATATCATACAAATTAATACATCCGAAATAAAAAGAAAACATTATTGTATAAGAATCATAAAACACCATCTCATATAAACTACATTAATAATTATCAATATCAAAAAGATTAAAGAAATATTTTTTAATTGCGACACCGCTGGATTTTTTATTCAGTTTTTCGTGTCTTAGCTCATTAGGCAGTTTTTTTTATATTCGGAATGGCCAATATTTTTCAAGGACATACTTCCAAACTTTGTTGAGCGAAACTTAGACACATGAAGATTCCTTGAATAACGCGTGTTGTAATTATATAATATAGAATATTATGACCTAAAGTGTGTTTTAAATTTGAGTGAGCAGAAAAGTTGATGATATTTAAAATAGAATCGGTTATGTCATGCAGTGGCATTACCTTGAAAGGAAGTTTCTTTGTTTGTCGGTAGATATCCTTGACATGGGAGTCCCGTTTAATTCCAAGAATGTTTCTTAGAGCTCTGTTCTGAAGAACTTGTATTTCCGAGATCTGATTTTTGCTGGCAAAACCCCATATGCATGATAAAAAGGATAGGTGGGAACGAATCAAAGCGTAGTAGACGGAAAACAAAACGGAATGAGGAAGCAAGCTTCGAAGTCTATACAATACGCCAGTTTATTTATTTTTATTTATCAATAGACCATTAAACTTAGCCAAAAATGTATTTTTCAATTTTTATATGTCGTATTATCAGCGCTATTTAAAACCCAGTTACCTTTTTTCCTCCGCAATTAACCTCTGATTGTTAGTCTCTATCAATTTACCAACTCGTTGGTAGGAAAAATTACAATCTCCCCTGAAAACTGACAGCTGAAGAGTCTGAAGTTAGTCTCTATTGTTATACCAACTTGTTGGTAAGTTGAATCAATAGACAAAACGTAGAAATCATTAGTTTATTTTTATCGTGTTTTATGAACGTTTATTGCTGCCATTTTCATGTTTTAGTTGCAATTTTAAAGGTGGTTTATTGTTTTAATTTATTTCAACAGAGAGGAAAAACATTTTTGAGAAGGGAATATGGAAGTCTAGGCATTTACAGGGCTAATGACTAGTTATATTTTTAAATTTTTTTTAAATTTTTTTTTTTTATTATTTTACATATTTATTACAGCAATATATAAGTAATTATTTATACAACAAATTAATTCAGTAGTAAAAGTAAGCATACATATTTTTTAATTTTGCTGTTGGTTCATCTAAACTGCCTAACTAGGGATAGCTTCCCCGTTCTAAGGCAGTAAATTATGTATTTTATAATGATATTCAAAAGTATTTAGTTTTATCATAATGTGTGCTTGTTCAGTCTTAAAGGTAAACAGTGAATATCCAGAGAAAACATAAATAATACCAAAATCTCTATATCCTAAGTCCCAAGTCATTACTAGTTGGCTGGTTTAAGTGGCCACTTTACACACTGTGTGACATTCGATGTTGAAACATGGGCAGAATGGTGAATGTTACACAGTGTGTAAAGTGGCCACTTAAACCAGCCAATGACAGGTCATAAGCCCTGTAATAGCCTAGACTTCCATATTCCCTTCTCAAAAATATTTTCACTCTCTGTTGAAATAAATTTAAATATGAATAACTCCCTAGGGAGGAAGTCCAGCCAGTCTGCAAGCATTTGGACACAAACATTGTGATTTATTGTGTTTTCCAGTCGTTTATTATTTACAAATATTTATATTTGTGAATTTATGACATGTTTCAAACATCGCTCCATAATTTTAAAAAAAAATATTTTTACATTGTTTTTGCTACCCTCTATTTACATTGTTTTTGCTACCCTCCATTTACATTTTTTTTTTGTCAGTCTTCTGAAAAATCCGTAACGTAACCGGCATGACGTAAAATTTCATCCTTACGCATTACTTAGAAATAACTCCGCGTCTGTCGTCAAAGTATCTTCTCTGTCAGTTCTTCCGATTAGTTCATTTACGGTTAGCAAACCGGATATCCTTTACAGCTCTCATATAATTGGTTAGTTCATACGAACCAGTGACGTCGTTTAAAGTAGCGCGTTTTTATTTAAATTTTGTTTTTCGTACATTTTCAAGAAACTTTGCATAACAATTTAATGCTCTAATTTTTACCGCGCGCAAAAAAAAAATATATTTAATTGGGATGAAGTTTCTTATTAAAATTTATTTTAACAGAGAGAGGAAACATTTTTGAGAAGGGAATATGGAAGTCTAGGCATTTACAGGGCTTATGACCTGTCGTTGGCTGGTTTAAGTGGCCACTCTACACACTGTGTAACATTCACCATTCTGCCCATGTTTGAACATCCACATTTCCTCAACTCTTCCATCTGTTGACTTTTGTGAACTATATCAGCTGAAAACTTTAAGCCTAGACTTCAAAATTCCCTCCTCAAAAATGTTTCCCTTTTCTGTTGAAATAAATTAAAAAATAGATTGCAGACTGGCTGGATTTCCCCAAAGAGGAAATCCAGCCAGTCTGCAATCATTTGGACATACTCAAACATTGCTGAAGATTCTTATTTACACTTAAAAACTTACACGAATCAATTTTTTTTTTTTAAATTAATATTTCAATCTTAATGGCCTTTTTCAACAAGCTGTAAATAACTCGCTATTAGAAAATGAAAATTAAGTTAGTGGGGTTCAAACCTCGGACCTCTGATCCGTGAGTTCACAACGCTAGCCACGGGACCACAACTAGATTTTTTTAAAAGGTGAGTATTATAATAATTTCAATTTTATTTTAATTTCCATTCATCATCATAATCATCATTCCCCTTTGCATCCAATGGTGTATAGGACACTGCATTTGTGCACCAATCCTGGTGTACCTTGATAATTGGGGACCGTTGTCACAAAGTGAAATTTCTTCAAAAAAACCAAATGCGTTTTTTTATTGAAATGGGTTTTTCCATGTGAGCTCTATCATTGGTGAAATAAAATTTTAATGAATTGAAATAAAGTTTTTACAAAGCGAAATATCTAAATATTTTTTTGGGTTGTTAATTTTTTTTAAATAAAAAAAAAATCACAAAGAAAACATAATTTCGGCCAAGAAAAAAAAATGTGAAGAAACTACTGGCCTACTGTATAATAATAATAAAATAATATTATTTTTCATGTATTTTGCTATCTATTTTATTTGTGCTATTATGTATGTAAAAAATATAGGAACAATATTTTGAGTTTGTCCAAATTTTTGTAGACAACGACTGGATTCAACTCCCTGGGGAGCTGTTAATATTAACATATTACAAGAGAGATGAAGAACATTTAAAAGAAGGCAATTTAGATGTCTAGGCATCTACAGGGTTTATGACCTGTCATGGCTGGTTTAGGTGGCCACTTTACACACTGTGTAACATTCACCATTCTGCCCATATTTGAACATCTATGTTTCTTCAATTCTTTCATCTATTGATGTTTGTGAAGTTAAAAAGCTAAAACCTTTATTTATGCTAGTGAGAGTCATCTAATTGAATTATTTCACCTACATACTAGGCAACGCCTGAAATTTTAGTATAAAAATGGAAAAAAAAACATTTTCAGGCGTTTCCTAGAATGTAGGTTTTATATACATATACACTTTATATACATATACAGTTCACTTACATAGGCATAAGGGCGGGCATATTGCCATAAGGAAATTTCTTACTACGTACCCAAACCATTAAATTTGAGAAAATCATTTGTACATTAACATATTGTAGGCACATTATAAAATTTAAAAAAAACATATTGAAAAACATATAAAACAAAATATTGATATTTTTATATTTTTTTGGAAATAGAAATTGACTAAATATCTACACTAAACTATGAAGAAAGACGGTGGTTAGAAGGTAAGGAAAGAGGGAGGAGTAAGAAAAACTCGAATATTCAGGAAGTGAAATTTCAATAGTGATTTGAATGTGAATAGAGCAGAACGTCACTGTGATTAGTGTGTTGATTATTTTACAATCGTGCTGCTACGACTTTGAAAGTGGAGGCAAAATAATAAGAGCGTTGAATGGGTATTGAAAGGGTTTTCTCGTTACTAGAACGAAAAGATAGCCCATGCTGTCATGGTGGTTGGAAGAGCTTTCTTAGATAAACAAGCGATGTGGGATTGTTCAAAATATTATAAAGAAGTGATAGAATGTGAATGTTTCTACTATGCCCGATACTGAGCCAGTGTAGCTGCGTGCGATATTCGGTTATGTGGTCAAATATGATTAGATCAAAGATATAACGTATACAAATAAAAGGCCGTTCATACGTGGACAATACAATATTGTGTTGTCCCGGGACTTGACTATTGTTTACATGTAAATAGAAATTTGTAAATAAAATTGTCCGGAGACATTGCCACCGAGATAGACGGGCAGGCTATCTCCGCGGAACAATGACTAACCGTGTGAACACGCACGGACAGGACCTTGCGATAATAGCAATTTGGTCGACGTGCACATGTCGCTTCTTGATAAAGAAGTGTTGTAAAAATACCCTGGTAATAAATATCTCTGTGGGTATATGCAATTAACTTATGAAATTTCATCATTTTAATGAAAAAAATTACATAAGTAATTAGGTTTTGCTTTAACCCTTTAAGACCGTATGTATGTTCAAACGAACATAACGTTACAATTTTATTTTTCGCACAATAATAATAATAATAATAATTATGGTTTATTAACAAAAATAACAATTTCTCTATCTACTACATACACACTTAATAGATTTCTCTGGGTCGTGTCTAATCTGCCTAACTAGGTACAACCTGTTTTCAGGCAGACATTTTAATGCAAAATAAGCAAATAATAATTGATCGGAACCAGCATGAACACGATCACAATACTAGAGAAAATAACAAAATTAGACTTCCATCTAGGAAAAAGGCAAAGTCACAAAATTCAAGTTTATTTAAAGCAATTAAAAAGTATTACGAAATGGAAAAAAATATTTATGAAGAAAAAAACATATTAAAAATTTAAAATAATGGTCAAGACATATGTGATAAACAATTTATAAATTAAATATATTTGCAATGTTATTATTAGAACACACATAACAATGTGTATGATATGTGTGCCCTACTTGTACGTTATTGAAAGTCAAATGTCAACTAGCCTGTGACATAAAAAGTTTAAATTATTATTTTTTTTGTCAATGTTTTCATCATAATAGTGATATTTATTGACTAAAGTGGGTTTTATTATGTATTTGCTACAAGTCTTTATTTCCTTATTTATTTTTACATTTAGAAACATGCAGGCAGCAATTATTTAATTGAATACTAATGCGAAGGTTAAAAGACTGACCCGAAAAGTTTTAAAATACTATAATATTGTCTTATTTATTTATTATTTTTTCACTATTTTTATTTTCATCTATAATTTTTTCGTTTACTTTTGGTACATTTTTTATTACGTAATATATAATTTTACATGAAAATAAAAAAATCCCCCATAGGCATAGCCTGTGCGTAGGTATATTTAATTTGGTAAATATATGGAGTAGATGCATAGTATTTATTAATTTAATTATTTTCCCATTCACTTAACGGAATCTCCAACACTTGAAATTTTTTTTTATAAATTTATAAAATGTAGTGATTGATATTCTTAGAATGATTTTTATCCGTATGGGCGGCTGTGCATTATTGTTCTTAAGATTCAAACTTAAATAGCAAAAATTTCTAAATAATATGAAAAAAATTAAATTCTCGTATTTTTTATTATTTTTAAAACTGCCAAATTTAATTTAGGTTTCAGAGGGTTAAAATCTATTCTAATCAAATGCGTGCATAAGGGTGGGTTGATAAAACCACTCGTAACTCGGGCCGTTCCCCTCCGACGCGAACACCTGTATATTTAGTATGCATGTATTCATAATGCGAGCGTAGATTATCGACCGCGTACGTGGCCGAGTGGTACACGTGCGTGCAATCGATATAGATACGGGATCGTAACACCGGTTCAAACACCGGAAAACATTTGGGTGAACAGCTGACTGATAATAACAATTACAATGACTAAATATTTTAATGATTGATTTTACTCCGTGTTTTTATAATTTTATTCAAAATTTATCTGGTTTGTGGTCTAAAGGTCAGCGGGAAATGGTCTCGGGTTTGATTTTCGACATGATAAACATGAAATATTGTTTTAACGGATGGTTTTACAATTGAATATTTCATAGTCCCTGGAATAGAATATTTTTTTGCAGATAATAAGGGGATCAACCACCTGGGAGTAAATAATATTTGTATATGCAAACAGAGTTGTAACCGTATTCAACTTTTTTTTTTCTTTACATATTTATTACAGCAATAAACATGTTATTATTTATACAACAAATTAATTAAGTAGTAAAAGTAAACATATATATTTTTTTAATTTGCTGTTGGTTCATCTAAACTGCCTAACTAGGGATAGCTTCCCCGTTCTAAGGCAGTAAATTATGTATTTTATAATGATATTTAAAAGTATTTACAGTTTTATCATAATGTGTGCTTTTTCAGTCTTAAAGGTAAACAATGAATATCCAGAGAAAACATAAATAATACCAAAATCTCTATATCCTAAGTCCTAAGTCATTACTAGTAAAACAAGCAACCAGCTTACGTCCTTCTACATCGGACAACACTCTCTGACTCTCTCCGACCAATTAGTGTTACTGTATGATTATTTTCTGTTTTCTGTTTATGTCGTGTATTTTTTCTTATGTATATTCGATATAATATAATCTCAAATTACTAAATAAAAGTGGGGACATTATCGAGTCTTTTGTTTAAATAAAAAATTCTGTTCCAAAAACGGAAAAAATTCTAATGTTTGAAGCCTATGTAAAAACGAAAATATGTTATATGCAACTACTATGAAGAACAAGAAATCAAAAGTACATAAACAGACTACAAAGACAGCAAAATAAAATATTAAATTTAGTATATGACCTTCCCTATCTAACAGCAACTCAAGAACTTTTTGAACAAACTAAACAGTGAAATATAACTGAACTCTTTCGACTAGAATCATTAAAATTTATCAAATTTAGCCTCTGATGTAATTGTAGACGAAGAAAAAAATTATACTAAACATGGACGCAATACGAGAACATCAGAAAAATATCATATACAACCTTCTAAAACGAGATAAGAACAGTGGAGACTAATAAACAAGGGACTGAAATTATACAATAAACTACCAGACAAAACTAAACAAAAGACTCAGACAAACTATTCAAAAGATGTAAAAAATATTATCATTAACAACAAAGTATAAATAAAATTTAAAAAAAAATAAATAAAATTAATGTAATAATCCGTAAGGGTTATTAAATAAATTTTCAAATAAAAAAAAAAAAACTGTAACAGTGTAAGTCACTCTCCAAGCACAGGAACGAGTCTTTTTTAGAAAATTACAGTTAAAGGATTAACTAAATATATCAATGTAGATTAGTAGAGCGAATCTGGTTGTGGTCCCGTGGCTAGTGTCTCGAAATCACGGTTCAAAGGCCCATGGTTCGAATCCCGCTCTACCCCAACTTGATTCCCATTTCCTAGTAGTAAGTTGTTTACAACTCGTTAAAAATGACTCTCAAAACTAAATATTTGATTTCATAAGAACGAAAGTATTATTTTTGTCTTTTAAAAAAAATTCTAATAGAATTAAAAACATGTACTTATTATTTTATATAACTGAATTAATTAGTTTAAAAAAAAATTATGTGAAGCAAAGTGTATTAGCATGCAAAAAAAAAAATATCAAATTTATTTCTTCTCTACCCCCCCGATAAGATCCATAAAGCAACCCTGATTAGTGTAGTCATCGATTTTAACTTTGTCTCGAGTGTAATTTTTCTAGTAGTTAGGTAAGTCATTGAAGTGGTAAGTGGTAAGTGGTATTTGTCCTTGCTTTTTTTAATTCGGTAGTTTTGTTGTCTGGTATTTTTTTTTATACAGTCATATATACCGGGCGGCCTCCGTGGTGTAGTGGTCAAGACGCTTGACTCACGCACGGAAGGTTCCGGGTTCGATTCCCGGTGAGAACACAAAAATTAAAAATGTGATTTTTCTCAAGCCTGGGTGCTCTGTGATGTAATTCATCACTGTAATTAGGCCTCCTGGCCTGTTGTGGTGCAAAAAAAAAAAAAAAAATGTATTGTAAAAATGTATTGTATTGTACAGTTAAAATATATAATAAATACTTAATACTAGACTAAACATGATTTCAAACTTATAATTTACAGCGTACGTAATGTGTCATAAGTTATATAGGGTGGGCCTTAAATGTATACCTAGTTTCAATAACTAATAATTTAATAAGTGTATAATTTTCAAATGTTTCATTTATTTTTTCAGAAACTACAATAAATGAAAATTTTAATAATATCTAAGTTTAAAAAAATATATTGTCCAAGTGAGTTCCACCAATATGTTTACATTGTTTAAGGCGGATTCGCAAATTTTAAAAAAACACGTCGAAAAGATGCCCGTGGGATGGCGCTAATTTCCCGTACAATGTTTTGTTTTGTTGAATGAACTGATTTATTGTTGTTGGATTGTTTTCGTAGACTCTTGATATTAAGTATCCCCACAAAAAATAATTACAAGGGCTGAGATTCGGGCTCCGTGAAGGCCACTCAATGTCTCCTCCTCGTGAAATGAGTTTCCCTGAGAACATCTTCTTCAAACGGTTTAAGATAGGTATCATTCGGCTTCAATTCTTGCATCAGTAAAATTTAAAGGTTTCTTGTTGTTTAAGGCTTGATTTCTCTTGCGAGTTGATTGTTGTGGATTTTCCCTTACTGATTCACTAGCACGCTGAATAACTTCTGGTATCCTCGCCGACTTCGAGTGGCCTTCATTCATTATTCTTACTATTGAGCCGGTTGTCTTAAACATTTAGAACAATTTCCGAATAGATTTTGCGCTTGCTGCTTGACAAATGTCTTGCAAACCGAAGCGCGCCCGGTACATTCGTCTCGAAATCGTCACGGAATAATTGTTTACGTAATATGAGCGAACACGAAACGCGCGCTGCTTTCCCGTAAATGGCTCCATGGCGACTAAAAATTCTACAAAATAGCGCACCTAATGCTACCCTTTGCACCGTGCCTGCCCAACGTATAAACAAAAAAATAACGAAACAAACCTTGAACACAGTTAAGGCCCACCCTGTATTACATGCCTCTTAATTTATTTTTAAAAAATCAGGACTCATTCTATCTGGCTGCAATACGCTCCCACTTGCTTTTTAATTATGCACACGCTTATACACGCTTATACACACCTAAACACATGTACACTTACTCTCATACAAATACACACTTACACACCCTTTTGTTGTACCATAATTTTACAAGTATGATTTTTATTTAGAAACTTCACTGTCTTTAAACCTAACTTTATTGTGTTATTTATTTATTCATTGTTACTGTAAATTTCTGTAAAATAAATAAATAACTTACCTACAACGATAATGCATGTATGCTGTTGTGCTATTGGAAAATGGGTATCAAATCGGGGTAGAGTGGGATTCGAACCACGGACCTCTGAGCCGTAAGTCCGAGACACTAGCCACGGGACCACAACCCGATTCAGTTGAACATATCGCTCGCATTGGTTCCAATAATATTATTATACAAATTGCTAATTCTATGTATGCATGAGGGTACACGAAAATTAATTAAAATAAGTCAATTATGCAGTCAGCAATGCCATTTAAAAGCTTGAATAAAAACACTAATCAGCTATCTGACGTTTATTATCCAAGGAGTCTATCTTAAAATGTGTTCTCAATTTATTATATTTGTGTATGTCAGAACTACTGGGAGTCATCCTTTATTCTGACCTTTCTCTTGACGCTCAAATTAGTAGAACGATAAGTTCATGCTTTTACCAGCTGAGACAGATTAAATGCATACGCAAAAATTTGCCAGTTGATGCCGCCCGTCAATTAATAAATGCGTTTGTAGTGTCTAGAGTCGATTACTGACTCAATGACTCGCCTACAGTCTGTATCGAATGCTGCAGCGTGACTTTTTTTGGAATCTCTAAGTTCAGTCATATCACTCCACTACTTCGGGAATTGCACTGGCTACATTTTCCACAGAGGGTGGAAGACAAACTCTGTTGGCTTATGTATAAGTCACTGCACAACTCTGCTCCAGAATATCTAAGGGAACTCTGCATTCCAGATGAACTAGCTGACAGACGTTTTACGCTTAGATCAGCTACATCTACGTCGAAAGGAAAAGTTATTATACCTCTATGCAAATAGCGCACTAAATTCGGCGAACGTGCATTTGCGGTCGCAGGCCCTACGGCATGGAATGCTCTCCCAGCAGAAGTCCAAAACTGTGAGAGTGAAGTGATGTTTAGGAAGAAACTTAAAATCCACTTGTTCTCTAAATCATTTGAACAAATTCTTAGCATGTGGTGAAAAAGTAATATGAAAAAGTACATTATTTTTCTTAAATTAAAAAGGTAATATTACATTTATATCTTTATATAATCACTTTGTAAAGCGCCCTTGATGTATTATATTATGAAAATGGCGCTATATAAGATATCCATAATAATAATTATTATTATTATAATTATAATTATTATTATTATGATTATAATTATTATTATTATTATTATGTCAACATTTTTCGTTACTGTTATATGGATGACTCACCTCTGTTTAAAAGTTACGTAGTGCTGATAAATTATCCGATATAAATGTTTTGTGACGTTTCACGGACATTATATTTACATCGGGGGTACAACCCTGGTTTGATACAAAAAACTACCCCATCGTAACTAGGGGTTAAGGAACTCACTATTGAATGGACGCATCTGCGCTTATTTATCACGAAGTTTATTTATCAGCTGTCCTGTCGTGTAATAATACGATAATTTATTATCTTACTTTTTCCCTTTGTGAAACAGAAAAATAATCCTGGACGAGTGTATTCGGCTAGATGGCTACGCTCGGGTTAAAATCCTGGAAAGAGAAACCGATGAATGTACTTTCTTTAAGTTCCAGGCTTGATTCCTGGATTGACCCGTTGTCGGGATCACCAGTTGTAGTGGCCACCAATCGTGGTGAAGATCACTCATTAGCGATCGGCTAATTGTCGAGTCTGCTACTGGCTCAGTAGGTAGGCCTATCAGCGTGTATACGCTACGCGTAGATAAGGGTGGGCTAATATTTTTTTTCCGAATTTTGAAATGAAAGGGGTCTAAAAAGTTGCCTCCTTGATTACTCGGAATGCAAAAAAATATTTGATACGACTTTTGGCCCTCAACCAGAGCTTGAAGTTTTAGAAAAAGTCATTTTTTTGCGATAAAGTCATTTCGTATTTAAGAAAGAAAATCAGTCCAATTATTTTTTTAAATATGCATTAGACCTTATCAAATAAGCATCTAAGGGCGTGAGTTGCAGTTTGTTTTGTAATAAATGGGTAGCATTGTTTTAATGAGCCATTGTTTTCGTCAATATTAGGCAGGCGCTCAACGGAGTCAGTTCCGCGGAGTGTAAACGTTCTGCATTTTGGTAGTTTTAGTTTAGTAGTTTAGACAGGCGTCGTAGCGCAGTTGGTTAGTCGGCCGACTGTGAAACTGGCGTCACGGGTTCGATTCCCACCAGTTGCAAGAAAAGAATCCATGAAAGATTTTTTTCTTAATTGGTCTGCGTGTTGTGGTAAATTTTTCATTACCTCTTTCCATATCCTCTCTTGCCCACCTGCTGACAAGCCTCTAAAATAGAGGCTTAGCGGGTTATTCTTTTAAAAAATAAAAAAAAACGCGTTCGAATTGGTAATGTGATTAAGTTATATTTTTACCAACAAAAAAATAATTTTATCAACATAGATAATTAACAAAATGTTCAGACAGTTAACTTTAAACTTTAAACCTCGGTTGAGGGCCAACAGTAGTATGGAATATTTTTACGTTCAATGTGGTCCATCTTTTGCATCTTTTTTACCCCTTTCACTTTGATGTCTAAAAAAATAAAAATCGTTATACATCATCGGCCTACTCTAGCGTAGATGTTTTTAGTCCTACGCTACAGGCGTGGTGTGGTGTAGGGAGTCAATTGAAATCCTACATCCAACATCTCACGCGTAGCCCTACTTTGCTCTTCAAAAGGATGCTCTACAATTTATAATGCACCACACTAGCAAGTATCATATGAAACAATGATGAAGTTCTGTGATACAAAGAAAATTGGATATAAATTATATTGATAATATAGTAAACAAATCTCTCAAACTTCTCGGTCTTATCAATCAAGTGACGACGGACTTCAAAAATATTAATACCATCAAAACTTTTGATTGCTCACTAGTTCGACCCCATCTAGAATACGCTTCTCCTATTTGGTCTCCATTCTACAGGACTCATATTGACCATATCGAGTCTGTCCAGCACCGTTTTCTAAGAAAAGTGGCATGGTTCGGATTACAAAGGGGTAATTTTTCCTACTTTGAAATAGAGCAATCACTTAATTTGTCTTCATTGGAGAGACGTAGAACTGAGATGGACCTTATATGCATTTTCAAAATACTTAATGCTATAAGTGATGACCCATCTCTGTTGCAATCAATTTCTTTTCATGTTCCCAAACATGTCACCAGAAATCAAAATCTGCTATTTATTAACTCTTCTAAGAGCAACTTTTATTTTTATGCCCCAATGTCAAGAGTGTGTTGATTAGTCAATTCTTCACACGACTTGGAATTCTTTGGGATAGATCTTCCGACAATTCGTAGATCTCATTGCGACTAAACAGTGTGGGATGAAGTTGGATTGGCATGGTTTAGCTCAAAGTCTTATGTCTTTGTCATTGTTTGTCTTTGCTACATAGTTTCATGTTATTTTTGTTTAGTTTCTTGCATTTATGTTTCTTCATGTAACTGTTGTAATTGGCTTAGGCCGTATTTATAATAAATAAATAAAAAGTGTATTCTTTGACGCCATAAAAATAAGAGCATTAAATTGTATGGCGAAGTTCCTTGAAAATGGATTAAAAAAAAGTTTTTTTTTCAAATGAACTACTTTGTATGACGTCACTAGTTCTTCAGAATCAACCAATGATAAGAGAGTTGTGATAGGTTTCCGGTAAGTCAACTGTCGAATCAGCAGAACTCATCAACAAGTAGGGGAAGAGAGACGTCACACGAGAAGTAATTTCATAAATACGAAATTTAAAAAAAAAAAAAAAAATCGCTTAGTTTATTAGTATATTAACAAATAAACAAATATTTAAAAAAAACACTGAACTACCTCATTATATAACGAAATTTTTCCGAAATGTATGAAAATTTTAAAAAACACTTTTAATGACGTCACAAGTTATTCTAAAGCAACCAATCGTAGAGTGTTGTGATAGATTTAAGTTTAAGAACAACTCACAGAAGAGATCTAGTGAAGTCACGCGAATGAAAAAAAATGTAGTGATAATAATGCGATACACCATTTTTTTAACTTTTTACTCAATTTGCTTGTCTATTAACAAATATTTTTAAAAAAATAACATGGAATTAATTTTTTTTACTAAGCATGAAAAAGTTGCGTTTAGTTGTTTTTTTTTTTTTTTTTTTTATCGAATTTTAAAAGTATTAAATCATCATTGTGTTTCTTGCAATGACGTAAAATTAAACTGATACGTAACAAGCGCGTAATACATGGCATTTCAATTCGGAGATAGTTGTCTTTCTTTATCTCTTTCTCACATAAATGTTTATAATAACACCTATCGTTATTTCAAATTGTTGAGAACAACGTAATATTTGCTAATCTGAGATGCATTTAGTAAGAAATAACGTGTGTATTTACTATACGTCAGTGGTTTTTCGTGTAAAATGACGCATAACTTGTCGTAAAACAAACAAAATGGCGACTGTGAAACTCTCATTTACCCTATTAAATGTACTACGGTACAAAGCAACCCTATGAGAAAGAGACGACATCCCCTGAGCACTGCGAGAGGGAAGGAGGCGAAGAATATGGCTCTGAGAGTACTTGTTTCTTGTTGAATGGAAAATTGATTTGTTTATATTCTACCTGAATATAAATTAAATTACATGAATTTACATTTTATGCATGAAAAAAAATTTAATTTGCTGTTAAAAATTCAATTACAGTATTAAAACACACAAAAACATTACAATTTCTTTATGTATGTGTATTTTTGTATAAAGCCGTATGTAAATTGAGAATTTTTCCTTACACAGAAATGACAGTCAAGATTATACTGTTAACTGTTTTGGTTTGATTACTAAGTAATGAATATAGGAACATTGATTTAAATAAAATTTGTCACAAATAATTTTCCAATGGTTCAATGTGGGATTTGATTCGGTGCTTTTAAAAGTGAATTGAATGGAATACGTTGATTGGACTCACCTGCTAATCTTAAAGCGGACATCCTTTGAAATTCTGGTTCCTGGAGCCATTTCCACATCCTCCTAAACGTTTCTCTTCCAGATTTTAGTTTCGACCATGGTTTGGGATTACGCAGCAGATCTGATAAAGTCCCTTGAGATCTGCACAACACTCGCTGAGCGAAAATCGCCTGAGGAATACTATATCGCTTGAGTTCTGCACTAATTCTTTGAGCTAAGTCTTTGGTGTTGATTTCTTCGGCGTCCGAGATGGACGCGGAAGAGAGGATTTGTTTTCCTAACAAGGGTTGGGGACTTGGCGCTGGCGGCGGAGACGGGGAAGGAAGCAACTGCTGGGGAGCTGGCGGACTAGAAGGAGGAGGGCTGTGCAAAGATCCCGATAAAGGGCTCAGGGGAGATCTTCTTCCCCCTAGCTCTCTCTGGTACGTGGAGTCGTACGAGGCTGGAGACATGCTTTTGTGTGGAGACATGCCTTCCTGGCTGTACCCCGGTGGACTTAAAGGACTCCGAGCTAGACCTGGAGACCCGTACCCTCCCGGGGATAACCCCATGGAGGGAAGGTACGGAGAACCTAGATTCAAACATTGGTTGTTCTGGATCACCGTGAAAGACCCGGGGCCGCCGTGGTAGGCGAACTTATCACTGACTGTTGAGATAGGAGGCAGAGGTAGAAGAGGGGTCAACGTGGCGTAGGAGGACCCGGCGTCGAATCCCGGCGGAGTCAGGCGGCCGTTGACTGCAGTTAGGGTCTGGTACGCCGGCTCGAGGCGAAGCGCGCCCCCGAGGAGCTCGTCAGACCCGGCCTCGGACAGCTTGTCCTGATCTGGGGCGACTATCACCGTGAGCCCCTCTCTCTCGGGGGCGACGATGACGTCACGCCGGCGAGGTCCGCCGTCGTCGGACTCCATCTTCACCGCGCCATATTTGCACTACGCGCTATTTGTCGTTTATCCACTTAACCGCATGACGCGACTTCACGCTGCGGCGGTCGGGCAGCGTCTGTTGGAAGTAGGGATGCGCGTAACCGGTTGTGATATCCGATCAATTCTGTAAAGAAAATAACCCAGCTATTCGATTATACCCTTTTACGTTTTCTTTTTATACCTGTCATTTATTTAGCGCTTTTACGGTAAATTACCCATTGTACTGATTTTGAAATACTCGTTACAAAACAAACGTTAAACGATGATTAGGAAAAAAAATCCTTCAAAATTTATTGAAAATTTTTATTTCCAGTTTTTCAAAAAATCTTCTCATTCTTACACCTGTAGCCATCCACTCCTAAACGTAGGCCTTTTCCATCCTCCTCCACAAATGATTGCATTTAAAAACATCGAATGATTCTTAAATTTATAAAAAAAACCTATGATTTTTTTTCGCTTTAAGAAGATAGGCGGTGTTTGGGAATTTTGATGAATAAATATTTGAACATTATTTTTCTGTCACTATCTCACAAATGTCTCTTCGATGCTGTCCAAAAAAGACAACTGCCCGTCGTAACGATTTTGCCTAACTAAAATAGACAAAATCAAAGTTTCACTGTCCTGTTTTCTGCACCCCAAAACAAAACTGATATGACTATTTTTTAATTTCTTCTTATCATTTTTGTATACCATACGAGTACGTCCGTAGACGGCCGATAAAACTGGGTGATTTTTTTAATTTTTGAATGGTTGCTGATGCCCTAGCTGCCATTAAAAACAGTTAATCAAACAAGCAAAATAATAAAGATATGCGAAAGATAAATACCTTAAGTATGCAAAAAAAACAATTCTATAGTGTCATAATCCTGGGAGGAAATACGGAATTAGTTTGTATGAAGAAAGGTCTTTAGTTGGCTGACTTTAGTTCCGAACTAATCCCATCATTATATTTGCGGTATTCGATAATCGGCCACTCAATCGAATATTCTCGTAACAGTCATTAAATAATTCGATTATTTCCTTTCATCGTTACGCGCGTCACTACCTTCGGCGTCTGTCCTTTTGATACTAGCCATCCCGGCGTCGAAAATTTTTCGATTACCCTCCCAATTAATTCCGCCACTTCGCGGGAAAAACTACGTAATCCGTCTCCTCCGGCTTCGCTAGGTCTTTCACTTTCTGGTCGAGCCTTCTCTTCCCCTTGTAGTTTACTCTCCCCGGAAGGGTGATTACGCTCCCCTCGTATAGGAAGTGGTTTGTCCCGAACAATGCGCACGCGCGACCCCCCGATATCAGCTATCCTTTTCGTACTTGTACCGTTATTGCGCGAATGAAAGATATGCAATATTACAGGATGATTCTAAAGAGTATTATTTTAATATTTTTTTTTTTTTCATTTTTCATTTTTTTTATTATTAAAGAATGTAAACATAAGCGAGTAGAATAATTTATATTCATATAAATATAAAGTTGGATAATTTATAAAGCGCCATTTTTTTTAAAAATCACTTTAAGAGCGCTGTAAAGTAAATAAATATCCCAGTACTCTTGAAGCTACAGAGCACATGTACAGATAGGAGCTTGATTACAGCATGTCTTGCAGCTACAGAGCGCATGGACGCTAAGAAATCTAGCCGTCGTTTACACATTGTTAAAATTGTCAAAGAAATTTAGTGCATAAATGAAATTTAAAAAAATAAAATAATATTAATAATAAAAAGGAGTAAGATTGCAACACGTCTTGCAGCTACTGAGTGCATGGACGATTGGAATACCCTTTAGACCCCATTTACAAATTTTTGATATTTTATAGTTGATAACATTTAAATATAGAAGCAAGATTTACAATCGTCGTGCAGCTACAAAGCGCATGGACGAGTGGAATTCTAGCAACTTAAAATGATATCAATGAATTTACAAAATATAAACGTAAACATAGAGCGTAGTAGTAAATTTATCAAGTGTTCATGCCAAAAAGTAAACAATAAAAAACTAAAAAAATAAAGCACTGTTTCAACATTATGGTGAACAATATAAAGATAGATGTCCCAAAAAAAGCTTTTGTAGAAAGTGGATAGATACCGCCGCCAGGTAACCAACTGGCTGCTTGATAATTCATGGAAGATACACATGTGTAGTTACAGAGGGATGATCCCTATTGTTCCAACGTCTTGGTGTTGATTTTGGTCCGTATTTTTTCGTTTTGAGACGCAACATTCCTGTATATTTTATTTTTATACATTAATATCAGACAAACGTGTGTACTGGTCGATGATTTAAAACTGGCGCGTTCGCAAAACCTGCAAAAACCTATTTTCTAGTTTTTGTGAATAAGCGTATGGTATGATGTCGTACGGCAGACGCATTATGAAAATAATATCTGTCTCTTTCGCGCTCAGACGCCCTTATGAGCGTAACATAGACTTCTATTGTTTTGTTAGTTGCTAACGATATGGTAATAAAATAAACACAGGATGCATCTGCGTTCGTCTGAATTTTGCTGCGATTCTTAATAACAAAAAATAATATTATATTAAATATTTAGCTATGGATTAAAAACACTGGTTTTTAAACATGCTTTTTCATTAAATCTAATATATTTGATTATCTAGTGCTGGCGCGTTCGCAATACTTATACAAACACATTTTTAATGAACAGAATATTGATTTTAAAACTTTCATATTAAATTTCAGTCAAATATGCTGTTTTTTCAAAAAACCCTATTTGAATTAGAGCAAAAAAAAACAATCAGGATCGACACGTTATAAATAAATATAGAAAATTTCGTATATTTATTTATAACGTGTCGATCCCAAAAAATCTGCCAGAAATGGTGGCAGAAAGCCTTTTTATTATTTAGCTCGTCGAATATAATAAACACAAAATATTATTATAAACTAGCGGACCCGACAGACGTTGTTTTGCCCGAACGTTGGCTTGCCTGCTATCATCTTGGAAAAATAATTTTCATCTAGGTACTTGTTTGTGATTAAATTCCAAAACTAAAAATTGTTGATATTCAAAAAATATTGTATTTAAGTTGGTACTTGTTTATGGTTGAATTCCAAAACATAAAATAAATATTTTTTTTCAAATATGGCATTCTTTTTGCAAACGTCAACCTCCGGTTGTCTGACCAACACAGTGGTGTACTTATGTAGGAATACAATTTTTAAAAATGTATTGAATTTAATATTATTTTCGTGTTACCAAAAATCCAATAAAAAGAAATAAATGGGTAGAAATAATAAGGAATTTCAAGAAAGAATCTGATTGAGATCCACAAAAAACAAGTGCTGTTTGTAAACATTAAAAAAAAAACCTTTTTTATACACAAAAAAAAACATCTTTCCATTTTTTGGCAAATGCATTCTCTCTGAATGCAACCCTAGTAGATCGACGAATAAAACATTTATGCTTTTAACTTTTTTTTTACATATTCGATTGAAGATTTTAATATCTACGAACACGCACAGCGCAAAGATCTATATTTCTCTGAAAACCGCATGTAAATCGATTAAGCCGTTTAGGAAAAGTACTGTGACATCACACGTACAGATGAATTTTATATTTAAAGATAAAAAATGTACCTGTGTAAATAAATTAATATATTACACTTTCTTATGCCATTGTATTTTTTTCATTTAGACAACCCTCTAATCTAACACGGGTTTTAAAAAATATAGTACATTTGGTAAAAATTTAACACAACCTTTTTTTAATCAACATCCTGTAGATTTTAAATGCGTTTGTGTGAGTTTGCAAACGCGCTAGCTCTAGTTAATTGATCAGTATGAGAGGTTTGATTTATCATTTTGTATATTATAAGAATATGAGTATTTAAAATATGATGTATTTATCAAAAGGTATCGACCCGTATTTGAAAGTGACAAAAATCATTTTTAAAAGAATACTGGTTCAATTGCCATTTATTACAATTTTACATCATTTTTAGGTGGCTATATTCCTTTACGGATGCTTATTTAACACTTTGAGTACTGGCCGAATACACATAGAATTTACCCTGTGCCCGGCCTATTTTTGTGAAATTTAATGTTTTCAACAATATTTTGAGTTTGTCCAAATTTTTGTAGACAAGGATTGGATTCAACTCCCTGGGGAGCTGTTTATATTAACATATTACAACAGAGATGAAGAACATTAAAGAGAAGGAAATATAGAAGTCAAGGCATCTACAGGGCTTATGACCTGTCAATGGCTGGTTTAAGTGGCCACTTTACACACTGTGTAAGATTCACTTCTATGTTCCTTCAATTCTTTCATCTTTTGATGTTTGTGAAGTTAGGACTCGTCGCACATTATTCATTCGATGTGTATCAGTTAAATTTTCAAATAAAATGCATTTTTTTTCAGAATACGGTTTTGAAATTTAACATTCTTAAAAAAAAAAATACAATTTATATCATTTCGTCATTTGAATTTTAACAAAAAGGTTTCTAACTTTTTACTAAGCTCTTTATTGTACGATTTTTAATACAATTTTAAACAATTATTTTTTTCATACTTACGCACCCACACACACGCACCCTCTCCCTCATTCATTCCCACACGCACATGTATCCTCTCCCTCATTCATTCACGCATACACACATTCACATACACATGAATACAAACGTCACACAAATACAATTACCAAACTTCTTTTCTTATATATTATGTGTCATTATATTTACAGTGGATTTTTTTAATTGTCTTTAGTATTGTTAAGATTCTTCTAATTATTTTGTTTATGTTATAGCTGTAAAAATCCCAAATATAATAAAATAAATAAATAAAATAAATAAATAAAATAAATAATAATAAAGAGCTGAAACCTTTATTTATGCGGGTGAGATTCGTCTAATTGAATTATTTTACCTGTAGATGCCTAGACTTCTATATTACCTTATCTTAAATCTTCATCTCTGTTGTAATATGTTAATTTCATGTTTTGTGAAGGGTTTCTCAAAAGTGTCATAATTATAAAAATACTTAGTTAAATTAATTGAAACTTCTCTTATTTCTTTGAAAAAAATTAATAAAACATTTTTGTATGATAGTTTTGCCGACATTGGCTTTTATGGAGAGCCCCACATTGCAATGTTTGGACATATACAGAGTCTCACTTCTTTTTTGTGGTTTTTATCCCGGAGCAGTTGCAGTGTAAACACATGATTATAATAACCACGCGTTGTGTCCTGGTCCCGTGTATTCACGTGGTTTACCAACTGTCAAAAAAAATGCATTTTATTTTTTTCTAGTGACTTTTATTAGTATTTTTTTGCTGCCGGGGGTTATATAATCACGTGTTTACACGGCTCCGGGAGACTTTAAAAATGTGACATTAAATAAACAAATTGTAGCCACACTGTATCATAATCTTCGTCCACGACACGATATAAGTTATCTCATTTCCCTCGTCAATTTAACATTAGCGAGAAAGAGACGCCAATCCCATTTTCCAGATTTTCCATTCCTTTCCCACCGAGCAGTAATAACACCGCTAGAACGTGACGGAGAACCATCCTGTTAGTACTTCCCTTGTCTCATTTTCTCCTGAAAATAACAACCCTTAAAATGAAATGGAAAATTTGAAGGCTGTGTTTCGTAATTTGTGAAGAAAAAATTTACAGTGCAAATATTTTGCTGCCCTTTTCCCTAAATACTTATGCATTTTTTTTCAGTTCATCATAACATAAAACACTTGTTTAAAAATTTGTTTTCATGGCAATCTCCGTGTTGTAAGGTTAGTAAGACACTTCCCTCATGCACAGCGGGTTCCGGGATTGATACCCGGTAGATAAAAAAAATACATTTTTCCTAAGCCCAGGTGTACTGTGACGTAACTTTGTTGATTTCCAGTTTGTTGTGCAAAAAAATACGAACGTAATATATTACAACAGTATAAAGCACAAAAACATTTACAAGGGAATATGGAAATCTAGGCATTTAAAGGGCTTATGGCCTGTCATTGACTGATTTAAAAATAAAAAATAAAAAGTTTTATATACTATGTATATAAACTATATTAATAACTATCACTATCAAATTTGATGTAATGATCAGTGCGTTTGCCTACCATGCAAGAGGTCTCGGGTTCGATTCCCGGCATGGTTGATATGAAATGAAATTGAAAATATGAAATTTATTTAAAAGGGTGTTTTAACATCAGAATATTTCATAGTCTCTGGACTGGTACGTGAAGCGTAAGACTGATCATCTTTCCTCCATGTAACAAAAACGATCAAGATACGCTGCGATTGGTGTACCAGTGCAGTGCCCTATGCACCATTAGGTGCGGAAAGGGAATGATGATGAGTAATAATACGCTGCTGTCTAATAGAGACGCCCATATGGACTAAAACCACTCTATGATAATTAACCACGAAATCAGCTACAGTTTACAACAATACAAAGGGGCGTAGGTACTTAGGTCGAGAACTGCAAGCGCGGACCGTAACGGATTGCACTTTAGTTTTTTTTCAATATTTTAAAATTGATTTTTTTATTTTTAATTAGTATAAAATAACAAATGATTTGTACTTACATAAATAACAACGTCTACGTCTCTTAAAGAGTGGAAACTCGTGTTTAGAGAGGGAGTCAGTTTCACATTTATTTTTATTTTTATGTTTACATGATCTTGAACGAGTACAAAGAAAGTTTTAAAAATATATAAATTATAAATCCCCGATGACTGATTTAAATTTACTTCTACTCCAAGCAGGAGGACAATAAATGATCTGTTGTTTATTTATAAATTATTAAATAATAATATAGATTACCCCGAACTATTAATTTTAATAATCTTTCGTATTCCACATAGACCAACAAGACTTATTTTTTTGTTTTACAGTCAGACTTGCAAATCAACTCTGTGGTGATTTAGATTTATTTTATATACCACGCCGCTGATGATCAAGTCCTGTGTTTTGAAAAAGAATTAACAATTAAAAATTCAAATAATGATTAGTACTTCACTTTTGTTCTAACTCTTTACTTTTGTGGGTATAATTATTTTTGAAATGTATTATTGTTTCGTTACTAATATTTATATAAACCATAAAGTTAACTTTTTAACTTTCCTTTTAAAGCACTTTCCTTTTATTTATTTTTCTCTTTTTTTTTCTTCCCTTCCTCTTTTTTAAAACGGCTATTTTCTTTAATTCACCTTAGGTAAGGTAAATATTAATATTTATTACAGATGTAATATTTCTTTTTTTATAAATATAAATACTGTTTGTCATTGTATACTTTTCTCGTAGTTATGTTCTTTTTTTAATATTATGCTATGTTTTTTTGTATTTTTTTTTCACTGGTTTTATTTTAATTATGTAAAAAGTTCATGGAACCGTAAATAAATAAATATGTTTTATATTTTGTTAACATTTCATTTTTACTATCTAAAAAAGATTTCTTAATTTTTTTATTTATAAATCAAATAAACAACTGAATTCGGGACATAAATAATATTAACATTTAGAAAATAACACATATTGAGAACAACAAAGAAACAAAGCAAGTTTAGCACCTTTATAACTAAATATAGCACAACAATATATACGCCTTAAACCTTTTCTAACACAAAGATAATAAATATATACAAATAACGCTTTTAAGAATAAAAAAAAGTAGTGAATCTACTAAGGGAGATAAGGTGTGATAAGATAACATCACGTGCCATGCAGATGATGCTGCCATAGTGATGATGAGAACATATTTAGATATTATATTCTAAAAGATACCCATTTTTTTAAATTTAGATTTGTTTTTTTTTTTTTAGAAAAAATAAATATTTGCGTTTTTATGATTTACCCAATTATTTAATTTTGAGGGCCATTTTCAACGAGCGAATAACTCACTATTAGAAAATGGAATCAAGTTGGAGTAGAGTGGGATTCGAACCACAGACCTTTGGTCCGTAAGTCCGAGACACTAGCCACAGGACCACAACCCGATCACGTTTTAATATTTGGATGTATTTAAGATTTCTGGAAGATTGTTAAAGTTTTTTTTTTCCTAGCATATGAATAATAATTTAAAGCTGCAGTTGTATTGCATCTGTTTACAGTCAAATTTTTAGGAAATCTAGAGTTTCGAAAATTTTGTAAATTTGTTGTTTTTTTTTTTTAACTAAAAACCAATCCAAAAATTTGCCATGCTTTTGTTCTTTGCAAAAAAGCTTAAGGGCTTTTTTAGCAAACCATCACTCTGAGATTTGACCTCAATTTAATAACATTGTGTAAACTCTGGTTTTTTACTCTTCAACACTAAGATAAAACACTATTTTTCATCAATTACATTTCAACACTAATAAAATACATATTAATTAAAACTAGCGGACCCAACAGACGTTGTCCTGCCTGATCGTTGGCGTGCCTGCTATAAGCTTGGAAAAAGACTTTTGATTGATAAGGAGGTACCTAGGTACTTGTTTATGATTGAATTCCGAAACTAAAAACTAATAATATACAAATATTGAATGTAACTAACTAACTGACTTTTCACACAAACGCATTTCCGTATTTTCTCCCTGGATTATGGCACTTCAGCAGACTATGGTTTTGCTTTTTTGATCTATTATTATATGAGCTGGAACCATCCAAAAATCCGAAAAGCACCTAGTTTTATTTGCCATTTTTGGAGGTACCGACACAGATCTCTTTCTCAAAAAAAACTGCTTTAGTTCCGGGGTGCAAAAAACGGGACAACGAAACCTCGATTTTACCTTTTTTCATTCTTTTAGATTTACTTACCATATCTTCTTCTTCTTTTCCTTTCCTATTTCTTTCGCCCTAAGCAAACTGTCCGTTTTGTTTTTTTTTAATTTTTGTTCCTATATGAAACTCGTAATTAGTCTTGATATTTGTTGTTATTCTTTATGCATTGTTTATAACTATGACTATAAATATATATTTTTTAATTAGTTAGGCATAATCAGTCCGACATTAAGTTGTCTTTTTCACTCAATACCAGGTAGGTATTTGCGAGAGAGTGACAAGTGACAGGATCTAGACTTTTTAGGTGTAAGTCTTTCTAGATTTAAACTTGGATTTTAGTAGGAAACTCCTTGGTAATTTCCGAATGTTTGAGATTACTATTTACCATATTGATGTGCCATATAATCTTTTTTTTTTTTTTAATATTTTTTTTTGTGTTTCTGATCTTATATTTGTGGTGATATACTCATGTGGCTGTGTCAACTAATTGCTCGTCCCATCTCAACACAGGACTTTTAGTCCCATGGAGTTGGGACTTATGTCTTAAATAATGTACATTAAACTTATGTATGTAAATAAATAAATAAATAAATAAACAATCACTAAGATAGACCATATTTTGTGTTGCGATAGTAATTACTGTTAAATTTTTTGTCCTAGCTTTAATTTTATTTATTTGTATTTTGATCAATTTTGCCTGTATGTTTCATATTATAAAGATTTGTGTTTGCCATTTTTTGTGTCTGTTAAAAAATAAATAAATTTAAAAAATAAAAAACGCGCCCACTTGCTTTTTAATGATGCACACACTTACACACACCTGAACACTTACTCTCACACAAATAC
>NW_028279265.1:0-82910 GCF_059751315.1 Micrasema longulum
TCATATTATGATAATAATAACAATAATAATAATGATAACTTGGTTTAATAACAATACATGTGCCAGCAGGATTTGTAGACAGTACCACCTGTTTCATGTACCAATAAGTAAAACATCGTATGTTAAAAATGCTTTTTTTCGTAGGACTTTTTCAATGTACAATACAAAATTTAAAAATAATAGATTATACAAACATCACTCTGTCAGATTTAAAATTTACACTCAAAATGTATTATGTAACTTAGTAGACATTATAATAATAATTATGTACATCTCCCCCCCCCCCCCTCCTTATCCTCTTTAGGCATTTTTGTCCTTATCCCGCCCAATTTACAGTAACTTAATGTTCTTAAAATTAATATTTAAAAATCTTTGATTATTGAGTACTTGAAAATAACATTTTTATATGTATAAATTGTATGTATTTATTTGATTTGTAAAATATATTTTCTTTACTAACTTTGTAAACTATGTGGAAATCTGTTATTAGTTCTGAGTTTATACACAATATCTGTTTGTTTACTAAAAATATGTATGTAGAACTGTTGATTTCCCTAATAAAATAAAATAAAATAAAATAATAATTATGGATAACTTATATAGCGCCATTTTCGTAATATAAATACTCAGGGGCGCTTTACAAAGTGATTATATAAAGATAAAATTTAATTTTAGCTTTTAATTTAAGAAAAATAATGTACTTTTTCATATTCCTTTTCCACCACATGCTAAGAATTATTCAAATGACATATCATGAAGATAACCCGCACTTAGAGTATTCTTCTGTTATCAGGTCTGCATATCATGATGATCACATCAAAAATATTGAATCAATTCAACATCGATTTTTAAGTAAGATAGGCTGGAGGTTGTGCTTATCCAGAGACCAATATACGTATAATGAGTTAGAAACCAGCTTAAATATATTTTCTTCAAGACGTCAAATAAATCCAACCTTCTAGTCCTATTTAAATTCTTAAATCACTTTTTGATGCGCATAACTACAATATAATTAAATATCCCAACTAAAAACCTCAGACAAAACTTACTCTTTCATACGATAACCATAGAACTAACTATGATTTTTATTCCCTATGCCCAGAGTTCTTAGGTCTGCCAACAACATACCAGTTTTGATTTCTTTGATAACAAATTGTATTCTTTCAAAGGATCACGGAATCAAATTAAATTATTAACACCTCTCTCCCGCTTTCACTTCCACTAAGTCTACTTTAAACTTTTGTCTTTTTATTTCTCTTTATAATAAATATATTTTTTTAAATATGTACTTTAAAATGCCCATTGGGCGTATATATAAATAAATAAACATTATCACGTAAAAATATGCATGGCACGTTTGCCAAACCCGGTTATGGGCTTCTATAGAAGTACCACCTGGGTGAAGTCTGTGGGCAAATTCCGAAAAATTAGAACACGTCCTATTTTTCCCACGTCTGTGCTAACTATCAACGCGTCTTTGTTATTGCTTGTATCACTTTATTTATCCTCGGTCTTATTTGTTCTACTGCACTTTTTCACTTCACACTCGCCTTTCGTTTCTAAACAAACGGATTTTTAATAAGGTCATTCATGTTATTTTAGAAACCTTATATTGATTAGATCGCATAATAATGCGCTGTTAGTAGTCAGTAGTCGCGTCGGCGTCGTCACAAGATAGCTCGTTTTGTCAACTGTGAAACATCAACGTCCTACGCGTGCGTGCACTCAACTTTCAATCATAGAAACCGCCCCATGTAAAATGGCCCAAGATTTATTTTTATTTTATTTTATTCAGAAAACATACAGTCATACAAAATAAGTATTAAAAACAACAATTTTTAACATAAAAAGACCAATTAAGTTTTCATAAATTAAAAAAGATATAAACATTAAATGTGACAAAGAAATAAAAAATAAATAAGAATTTTAAGTGAGAAAAGAAGAATTGATGTTACTATCTACAATAATTATTGTACAAAAAACTGCACAAGATCTTGCGCAAGGTATTGTTATATTTTCCGACCCATGGAATAAAAGTTTTGGGGACAATTGGACCAACAAAGTTACAGTAAGAAAGTTAAAAATTAATTTATTGCTGGGCTTTACTCATAAACCTGGTATAAAAAATTACGCATAGATAGTGGTAGAATCTGGATGGGACTGTCATCCTGATTCTACCACTATTATAAGAATGGTATTGCCACCCGTATTCTACCACTATGCCTAGTCATAACTTTTACCAAGTTTATGAGTAAGGCCAGTTGAGTTTTCGTCAAAGTCCAGTGAAAAATATTTTGTTATCTTACTTTTTATTTAACCCGTTTGTTAATTTTTTCAAAAATAAGACTTTTATTGATATTTTTTTTGTAAATATCAGATACTGTAGAATTACCAAATATGAGTCTATTGAAATACAAAAGACACGTTTTTGTAATAGGAAAATGCCACTTTTTTTACAATTTTGAATTAATAAAATAATATAGAGCATATTAAAAAAATGGTACTTATTAGTACCATTAAAAACTGTTTAAATTTATAATTTTAAATTCCTGCAAAAACGTGCATTGCACACACATTGGACCCACCTAATAAATCACGATTCGGTTAATTTTTATCTTTGTGACACGAATCTTGACGTCATAATTGTCAAGGCAAAACATGAGACATTTTTCAACAATTTTATTTGAAAATTTATCTATGAAAACATTTCTCCTCCGTATCCACATTTAATATTTTAAATCCACTTCACGTCTTTTTATTGGTATTCGTAGTATGTGATATTTCCTTATTCTGCAGTATTTGATAAAAAAATAACAAGCATACTTTTTAGTTTACTTTCCAGTAACCTCGCAAAATGCAGTTTCAATGGTATACGTAGGAACCGTCGTTATCTTCACTAGATTTCCTAATTCAAGGTTTTTACCTAAGAGCAGCCATCGAGTTGAAACACTCATCCAGAGTTTTGGTTCCATTTCTTATCAGCTCGGAGACAGTTCTTCAAGTAATTCAAGGTACTACCTTGTAGGTACTACCTTGTATTTACCTTGAATTATATAACTATATAAGGACATTCAATCCAAATAACCTTCACATTCGTTTGAAAATGCCCTAATAAGGCGAAACAATGGTCACGAAGTTTTTATTTTTACATGTTTATATTTGTAAAAATAAAATAAAGTGTTCAATAGACTCAAATCAGTGTTTGATTTCTAATTATAAGTTTAAATATGAGTCCTACAAAATAAACACCAAAATCAATCAATACTTTATTTATTGTTTGATTTACAGAATTTATTTCATAAGCTTATATCTTTGCATTTTTTGTTTATATGCTTACTGCTTTTTCTTGCATACCTTTGTTATTATTGTTTTTTTTTTTACTTTGTAAAACTTTCTATCATATTCTTTTAACTAATTTTACAATTTTTTTCTGTATATTCTGTTTATTATTCAGTATGTTAGCATGTATTTCATTTCTATTTTTGTAAATGCCTTTTGGGCGTTAATGAACAAAATAAATAAATAAATAATTAACCAGATTTGTTTTCGCTTACAATTATTATACACTGTGCCTTTTTTACGCGGTTTTAAAATAACATGGTGAAAAGATGAAATATTTTAAAAATTGGAGATAGTATGTATATAATTTTACTGTTTTTTTTCAGTGAGGTACGCGCAAGGGAAAAAAATAGTGAATTATATAATCAACGATATTTTAAAGTATTTTATTGTCATGTTATATTTTTAACTTTAAAAAGGCTGTGCTATGAAATTCCTTTACACGCGCTGATGTAACATCATGTTACCTCAAGCAAAAGACCGAAATTAATGAAGTTCAGAGATTAAAAAGAATTAATTCATACTGTTAAATAATTCCTTCTGTATAACTGTGGATTGTTTTAGCAAAATTAATTAAAAATCATAAATACGCCTGTCATATGGCGGGAAAACGAATTCCCACGCGGGTGTGGGGCGAGAAATAGCGGGAGCGAAGCTCCAGGGCTTCTACGATATGGTGGACTGTATTTTTTTTAAATTTAATATTTATGGTGAATATCTTCGATATGCGGTATGCAATGTCAATCAGTCACAACTCCAACAAATGAAATGGATCAGGAATGGAAGCCACTAACCTGGTTCGTTCTTGATGGAATTGCGGTCCGACTGGTCAATTGCGAGCGGCACCAACGCAAGGACAGGCCCCCGATCTGGAGCTGAACACTGGTGGTTGGGAGAAACAAATGGTGATGCGGCATACGTTTGGCAAAAAAATATACTACACGAGGTCTTGCTGTGGCGGGTTATCACGGGATACTGTAATTGTAAAGTACTGTCTACTGATAGATGAGATACTGAAAAGTGAATGTAATTCACCACTGTAATTGGGCCTCCTGGCCTGTTGTGGTGAAAAAAATTAGTACTAATATACTGAAAGTACTAAAAGTACTAATAACTAGCGGGCACTCCCGCTTACTGCCAATAACCGACTGATTGAACGAACTTCTTCTTTTGTTTTTGTCTCTTTTCACACAAACACCGACCACAAAAACAGTGTCTCCGTCTTCCTTGTTATAAGTTCTATTTTTGTGCTCTTTCTAATACACTAAAACAGAATTATTGTGGTTTTGGCATCACTTTCATTCGTATAATTATTATTCGCAAAGCAAGGATAAATGTTTTTTTGTTTTAAAATCTAGTAGGTTTATATAAATATACTTTCCAAATCAGTTTGAAATATTCATTAGAAGATTACAGAAAACATAACTTCATCATTTAAACAAATAAGAGAAATATATCAAGTCTTGTATTTATTTATTTAAACAATTAAATATGTTAAAAAAAATAATAACGTATCCCTAACTCTATGAAACCAAGAGCCCGGTGTTGAGTCAGGATACAACTTAATAAAAAGTGGTAGTATGCATATCATTAAACAGTACCAAAAATACAGTTTCAATAACATCTAGACAGCACGCTTAATAATATATAAATCTATACAACAATAATAATAATAATTTGGATAACTTATACAGCGCCATTTTCGTAATATAATACCTCAAGGGCGCTTTGCAAAGTGATAACATAAAGATGTAAATTTAATTTTAACTTTTTAATTTAAGAAAAATAATGTACTTTTCATATAACTTTTTCACACATGCTAAGAATTCATTCAAATGATTTAGAGAACAAGTGGGTTTTAAGTTTCTTCCGAAACATCACTTCACTATCACAGTTTCGAATTCTGCTGGGAGAGCATTCCATGCCATAGGGCCTGCGACCGCAAATGCGCGTTCGCCGAATTTAGTGCGCTGTTTGCGTAGAGGTATAATAACTTTTCCTTTCGACGTAGATGTAGCTGATCTAAGCGTAAGACGTCTGTCAGCTAGGTTATCTGGAATGCAGAGTTCCTTTAGATAATCTGGAGCAGAGTTGTGCAGTGGCTTATACATAAGCCAACAGAGTTTGTATTCCCCCTCTGTGGAAAACGTAGCCAGTGCATTCCGAATAGTGGAGTGATATGACTGAATTTAGGAGATTCCAAAATAAGTCTCGCTGCGGCATTCAATACAGACAACATCTCCCATCAGTATCCTTATAGACTCGTGTTACATTACAGCCAGACAAGAGTTAATAAAATTTACATGCAATAATAAAAACAATTTCTTGTATTTTAACCCACCATTGTGATTTTTTGGTATATTTTATTTCCACGTATCCCCTGTGGGAAATAGGCTCCTGCGTAATTAATTTTCATAAAGCCTTTGTCAATAAACAAATTCTCTAATATATTCGCAGTTTTCAAAGTAATGAAGGTAAACCTTATCATAATTCATGCCATCGATTTCTTTGTAACAATAATGAATGTGTGTTTAACCTCGAGGTTTGAAGATGAGCTCGACAAAGTTTCAAATTATATGTTCATAGTCTCAAATTCTAGAATATTCCGCCCCTGATCAAAGCGTTCTCCTAAGAAACCTCTCATCTTTCCACTTACCATTCAATCATATTTCTCCACCTCAGACAGCTATTCCTAGCAAAACATCTTACTAGGGGCTTAAAAGGTCACATAACGTCGATATCACCATCTTGGTTTTCCAAAAAAAAACCGTCAAATGGTTATTTTTATTTATTTAAAAAACTGCTCTCAATTAGAATGCGTATTTAAAAAAAACCTAATTCATAAAATAGGGGCATTATTAAATTTTTGCAATAGATGGGACACATTTTAGTAAGGTAATATGGAAGTTTAGACGGCAAATTTAGATTTAAGTAACTCACTTAGGAGGAAATCCAGCCTGTTCTACAAACATTTAAACTTGTTTTTTTTAATTGTTTTTTATCTTTATTGAAAAAATTGTTACAAAATAAATATAAAATTGCAAATATTTTGTACGTACCTACATAATTAATATTAACGTTTCTATCTTTATAATATAGTAAAAACTTGTGTTCGTTAACATTCATTTCTAATTTTGGTTAAATTATATTTCATTTACGTTTAAATTTTGATATCTAAAACATGTTCTTTAAAATGAGATATTGAATCCTAAAAAAAACACAAATTTTCTGGTCTATGGAGTTCAGGATATGGGTTAAAGCGTTGTTAAAGAGCCTTATTTTTTTGTTTCAAAATACCTAGTTCTTTTTGTATAAAAATTATTCATTTTCACTTATGTCTAAGAATCCAAAATTATTTATATCTATTCCTACGATCGTATACAAATTGTTTTTCTCGTGTTTTACCTCAAAAACCTTTCAATCGTATATTTTGTTCAATGTTTCGGAAACCCAAATGCTTCAGATTTATATTTTTATTTCTTCAATTAATTATTTATCGTAACATATTACAACAAGGACGGATAATATTTTAAAAAATAAAATATGAAAGTCTAGGAATTCAAACTTGGCCTGTCTTTGGCATTCTACCTTGTGACAAAACTATTTTAAGTAGGCACTTCGTCACACGGGTTGTTGCCTTACAAACACCCAGCCATTTTTTCTATCGCAAGAAATTTGAGCGACCCGATAACAGGCGGTCGACACGTTTTTTTATCGCTGGTTAACCACTCGGACAGTTCTCGGATAGCTCTAATTTCTTGCCATAGAAAAAATTGACTGTGTTTTGCAAGTGCAAATAACCCGTGTGACAAAGTGCTTAATTAAAATATTTCGTCATAACCTAAAATTTTCACATTTCTTTCTTTCTTCCATCTGTTAGTTTTTGTAAAGTTTCAGAGCCGAAACCTTAATTTTTGTTTATTTACTTCTTTTTCAAATGTATTTAAACGTGGCGTGCTTTTGCCAAGTAACAACTTCTTTCAACCCACCTATAAAATAAAAGGTGTTATTTATATTATTTTAATTTTGCAACGTAAAACAAAATAAACATTTATATGTATTATCAATGAATTAATATCGATAATACTCTTCAATGGAAAGGAAATAAAATGAAAAGAAAAGAGAGAAGATTAAGGAAGAGAAGGAAGATGTTTTTTTCAGCCGTGATTTAAACAGAGTTAATGAATTATTTCATTTACATACTAGGCAACGTCCGAAAATATTTTTATTTTTTTATTTGGTAGCTGTTTATCTCAAAATCCGTTATTTCGTATTATTTATTAAATGTTTCAGAAACCTTAATACTTCAGACGTGTTTTTTTATTGCTTCAATTAATAATTGATCCTTTTATCGGGGTAAGTGAATCCCTTTCAACAAAATCCAAAAGGAGATAACCTTTCTTAAACCATTTGCTTGTGTTTTACCCTACTCAATCCTTCACAATCTTTTTTATAGGTAATTTAATAGAGTTCCGTTCAATTCCTAACCCTATATTACTTTTCCCAATTTTATCTCGTAGTTTTGTTTGAAAATATGTAGACGAGTATTGGGAGCTAGAATATGTTCTCGCTGTTTTGTGGGGAAAATTAAAGCTTTCTTTTTAAAAACTGGTAAAGAACTTGTCATTGAAAGTTTGTCCATCGCTAGCGACTACTTTTCCCATCTTTCTAGAAGCATCCAAAACCATCTCGAAAGAACGACTCATCTTTTGAGGCCACAAATCATCGATCTTAAAGTGGTAATCGGAAGGAGCAATGTCCGGTGAATACGGTGGGTGTGGTAGGACTTTCCTGTTTGAGCGTTTCCAAGTATCTTTTGACTGACCTTGCAACAACACTTTTGTCACTTTTCTTCTTGTATTCCGACCGTTTTTACTTCATTTTTAGATCAAACGCTTTAGCTGTAGTCGATAGCGATCTCCCGGTATGGTTAAGTTGGATTTGAGGAGCTCATGATACATTACACCCAGATGATCATGGTGCAGAGCAGAGGTGATGATGATGATGTTCGGTAAAGTTCCAAAAGAGCACGGTCACCGTAGGTCTCCACTAGAATTCTAAGAGCAAAAAACAGTAAAATCCCCGCAAATACTCTTTTTTTGGCACGAAATTCAACATGTTTCAAAGCTATGAAAAGACATTTTTTTTTTTTTTTTAATATTCAACAATATATAAATTGTTTGTTGTTCCTGCAAATCAAATAAGATAACAAACGCTGAGTATGGTAAACCGTGTCACACCCGAAACCATTATGATTTGTACGAGCAATATGACATGGGCATATTTAAAAAAAAATCTAGTTGCTTAATCCTTCTGGATTTGTGGAGCAGGGAAAGGTGGTGGAAGGGGGGGGAATACGTGGCGCGCAGCACATCTAGCTACCCCTCCGCATCCTGTTTCCTCCTTTGCAGAATTAAGCAAACCATTTATTTTTTTCAACTAATTTTTTAACTTTTGAAACGCATGTATGCTATTATGTCATCTTGCTTATACCGACCATAGTGGTTTCGGGTGACAGGGTTTACTGTACACCTGTATACTGTCATTTCAAGCCTACAAAAATAATACATCTGTTAGAAATAGTGAAAAATTACTCAAGTTCCTATTTTTTTAAAGTTTTTTTTACGATTTTATCATGAGCCCTGTAGATGCCAAGACTTCTATATTACCTTATCTGAAATGTTCTTCATTTCTGTGTAAATATCAGTATTAACCGCTTCCTAGAGAATTATTCCAGTCTCTGTCTACGAAAATTTGGACGAACTCAAAAATTGTTTATAATAATTGTTTTTATTGAATACATATTACAGATGTATATATTTTTTTTAAATTTTTTTTTTATTCATAAATTTCATAAAAAGTACAAGTTTTGTAAAATTTCTAACATAACTACTTTTACACATCTAGTAAATGTTATCACTGTAACTCTCCAAAAAAGAGACTAACTCTTGTGCTTGGAGAGTGACTTACACTGTTTTAGTTGTTTATTTATAAGAGTTTATATAATTTAAATACGAGTACACATGAAAAAAAAAAACATAGGATATATAAAAAAAAAACATAAAACAATAATACATTCATACTAATTAAAATTTAATGTTGTATTTACACGAGTTCAAAAAATTTCTTTAGATTAACTTTGAATTTATTTATTGATATTTCATTTTTAATAGTTTTTAGTTCTTTAGGAAGATTATTATAGTTATATATTGAATACATTGTTTTATATTTATCTGTGGTAAACAATTGCAAATGTTTATTTTTTCTCAGTTTGACGCCTTTAGATTGTTTCACTGTAAACGGAAGAATGCGAATATTAAATCACAAAAATAAACCACTTGCTATTTTTAATTAAAATCCTAGTGCACTAACTTTCCGAGTGCGTTATTTTTAACGTGAGTGTTAATGGTAATTGAAAATTTTTCGACACTTCATATTTACCCGAACATTAACCCTTGCCTACATAACCTTTAACTTAAAAAAATCATGTATTCCTACGCTCTAACCTTTTTATTTTTTATAGTATTTAGAGCACCTTCTTTTTATTATGTAAAATAATTTTGTTAATTTTTTCGTATGTATACTGCCATAATAATTGAGGTTTTTTGACTGTGCCCAAGTCATAAGCAATTGGACATTTTTTACATGTTTGAATTTATCAATCATTTTCACATAAAATAATACATCAATATAAAGTTGCTTTAACTGCCTTACTAGCTTTTAAATCAGCGGGTAGAATTAAAAAACTTACCCTTATTAGTCCCCTTTGTTTGACAAAAACAATAAATATTTTCATAGAATAGAATCCTCTAACAGTACACCGCCAACACATGTTTTCAATCATTTGTCCTACTCTGTTTCATTGAAATATTACGTATTGTATCTCTTTCAGCTTATTTTTTAAATGTACCTACACACAAGATAATATTTAGTTTTATACAAATTATGCTTACACTGTATAATATTTACCAGTCTAAAGATGTTCATTAGAGAGTGAAAGCGCTAATTAGTCGAATAAATAAGTAGAAGTGTACTAAGTATATTTATTTATTTATTTTATTCATATTACAAACAAATTTAATAATAACGTATCCCAAACTCTATGAGGCCAAGGGCCTTGTGTTGAGTTGGGATACAACATAATGGAAAGTGGAAGGACGTATTTCAAAGGGCATCTGGACATCAATAGAATTCCAATAAGAATTGTTAATAAATAACTTGAATAAAAAAAAAGATTAATGAGTGAAATAAGTGAATTATTCTTATTTTAAAACAGCTGCATTTAACATATAATCATTTTTAATTAATGTTTTACTTTTTTTACGCCACTGCATAATTATGTTACGTCAATCGCTTTCAGATTAAACTCATTATTTCGGTACTCGTGCAATTAATTGGATGCACATATATAAAATTCCCGTTATTTAACTTACAATAACTTAATACATACATAAATTGAGTACAGAGACCAAATTTATAGTGACACAACCAGAAACAACCCATTCCTGTGAACTTGCCTCGACTCGCTAAAAAATCCGTCTTGGCTCATGGAGTTATGTTGGATTACAACAATCTCAAATCTCGTCGTCAAGTTTTTCCTGGAAAACATTTACATATATAAGCTGATTTCTGGAAGTATACATAATCCAAATATATTTGAAGAGATCAGTTTGTATGTCCCCAATAATTATACTAGAGCGAGATCTCATCCACTGTTTTACGCACCCAGAAGCCGTACAACTGCAAGTCAAAATTTGTCATATTATAAGGCCATTAGCTTGCTGAATAAGGCTACTGCGGATAAAATGGATCTATTTTTCTGTACATATCGGCAGTCAAGCAGCTGTCTGCTTTCTATTTATTAACTTGTAACTTTTTTTATTTTTATTTATTTACACTCTTTATCAAAATACAATGTTACGTTCACTTTACCCAGCTAACAAGGGTACATACCCTGTTCCAAGCTAGGCAATTACATTTTAATATATTATAATAGTTAACAAACTAATAGAGAGCACAGACAAATAAAATATAAACTTACTCGTTTACACATTTTGATACATATACATACACACATACACATATATATATTATATATATATATATATATATATATATATATATATATATATATATTTATACACACATATATACACACACACATACATACACCCATGCGCATACACATACATACATTCATAAAAACATAGACAATTTATTTATGTGAAACTTCATGGTTGCCATCTATAAATATATTTTTTCTAATAATTCCTTATTTTTATATTTTATTTTCGACATCTAGTATGAACCTCCAATCCGTGTCATGCATCAACTTTTCTGACTCTCTACGACCAACGTCATGAAAGAGCGAGGTCAACACATTCCGCAACTTGACAACACTTCCGTCTTTTCACGATTCTGGCAAAAGGTTATGGACCTTTTTGCCTACCTAATAGTGTTGTCTCGATGCCAGAACAGTGTTGACTCCTTCACTTAGTATCAGATTCCTATTAGAGTATCTTGTATTATGGTTGTGGTTGACGCTTGGGTAAATGTCTCTGTTTATGTGTGTAACCACTGCCGTTCTCAATATATACTGTTGAATAATATTCAGTACTCTGAATTCTTTGAAGAGCAAGTCACTTGGATAACAAAACGTTTTTTTTTAAATCGCTCCGATTAAAGATTTCTGTGCAATTGCTACAGGTTCAAGGGTGGTTTTTGTGCAACTTATATTTGCTGTCTGCACTACGTAATGGGTTAAACAGAACTGACGACAATTTAAATTTATTGCAACAGAAAGGAAAAACATAAACAGTCTGCAAGCATTTGGACATACTCAAACATTGTTGATCTCTACAAATCATCGAATAAATAAATAATACAATTTTCTGAACAGGACAACAAGGTGTAACGAAAATGTGAACGTGATTTTATTTTATGTTGATAATTATTTTTGTGATCATGTAGTGTGGAGTGTGATTTATGGAGGGATGAGTGTAAAATGTTTTGTTCAATGTGTAATACGAATATACTCGTGGATGTAGTATTTTAAATCATTATTTTTTTTAAGTTGGTAAATATTATTATTATCCATGAGACTCAGCTCCCGTTTATAGCAGAGAGCTGAGTCCTTTTGACTGCGCAGTCATGCGCTAACTGAAGTAAAATTCATTGCGCTTCGTCTAATCCTGTAATAAGGAACTGCGTAAGTCTGTTGGTTCCCATGAGCAGTCGTTGAGTACTGAATTCAAAAGTCCACCCACGCCCACGTGCAAATTGTGATCATAAAATCTCTGTGGAAGCAGTTTGAACGAAACCCACGTGATATAACGAATTTAGCATTTAAATAGATTGACTCGATAGTATTTTAATATTTAATTACTGTGTTGGTAGTAGGTATATTAAATATCAAACAAAGTAGTATATATCAAGGGTAGTAGGTACTTAAATGTATATTTTGTATTGAATATCTAACCAGATTTTAATTTCGGAAAGAATTCCACCTTTGTCACCCGATCCAATAAATTAAAGATCCTTGGACATACCACATAGAAATGACTATAAGCCTATGTTGATTTACCAAAATATAAATTCCCTGACGTATTATAAATAGATAATTATTCCTATACATACTCCATTTTAGATATAGCAAATATTTCGTTACTCTTAATATTTTTTTAAAAAGACAAAACAAATCACTCTTTCACTAAATCAGTATTTTTAAGACATAGAATTTTACAAATATTTTAGATAATTAATAAAGTACAGAAATTCGTTAGCGGAATAAACAGATTTACTATTTATTTACTGACACACTCGTTCCTAGAACTAAAATAGGAACAAAACTTTTGCTAACTTATTTTTTAATCACTGGTCTCTCCAAGTACGTTTCATTTTTTTTTCAACTTATGTTGGTAGTTGGCATTTCAAAGAAAAATTTGTTTTTAATATGACGTTCTGGTTTGTTTATTTGTTCTGAAGCAAAGTTTTGTGGCTCTTTTAAATTATATTTAAGGCAAGTTTAAAATATGTTTCACTAAAACTGCTCAACATAATTTAATTTATTAATCTATATCGTAAGATAATAATACGCTTCATAAATTTTGTCGATTTTTTCAGCCAGTGATCATTAAAAATAAACGACAAATAATTTCACACGCGTAAAATATATTTTTCAATTCAAAATACTGTATTGGCATTGTGATTTTTATATTTTAAATCTCTTTCTTGGGTACACATATACGATTAACATTATTTTGCTTATATGGAAACGTCACTGGTTCATTAGAACAAAGTTTCTTTTGTATACCTCCAATTTATTTCGTATACTACATATATATGTTTCCTTAATAAAATAAAATAATAAATATAACTTACAAATCTGTCTGTCTCAGTCAGTTTTAATCCCAACTAAAATGTTCCTTCTTTAGTTTATCATACCCTCAATTTTAATTCAGAAAATATAATATGTAACATTAACTTAATTAGAATGTAAGTTTAAGTTTACAATTGTAAAGCGCCCTTGAGGTAATTTTACAAACAAATGGCGCTTTATTAATCAACCAAACATAATTATTATTTAAATATTAATAAATAAAAGTAAATCAATTTTTGTTGTCATGAAGATGGTTTGGTTGACTTGAAACATGCTGGCTTGGTTAATTCATCAGTGTTTTTTTTAAATGAATAAGATATGTTTTTTTAAATACTGATTTTAAATCTTTTTTTTTATTAATCAATATATTTCCACAAATGGTACATGTTTTTGTATTCTTATACAAATCTACTTTTATACATCTAGTAAATTTTATAGCTGTAACTCTCAAAAAAAAGACTAGCTCTTGTGCTTGGAGAGTGACTTACACTGTTATAGTTATTTATGTCATTTTATAAAAAAATATACGAGTACATGAAAAAAAAAAAAAAACTTATGGGATATAAAAAGAAAAACAGAAAATAATAATACATTCATACTAATTAAAAAATATTGCAGTTTTTACATGGGTTTAGAAAAAATATTCATTGATATTTTAGTTTTCATAATACATTTTCTTTTTTGTTCTAGGTAAGAAGAGGAACTTTTCTAAAAATCATTAAAAATCTCATTTGATTACAACCAAAATAACAATTTTATTACAGTGTAATTACAAAAAAGTGTTTTAACGTTTAAAAATATTTATTAATAAGGTTGTGTTTTGAAAGTTATTAACCAAAAAAACTCTTCAAATCTTGCAATTTTAAAGCGCAGTAAAAATGTTTTTTAGGATGAAGTGTCTTTTTTAATCAAGATGTCAAAAACAGGAACAAAATCTTTTAAATTTGTTTTTGGACGGTGTAATACAGGATCAAATTGTGAATTATTTTAAAATTTCTTAGAAATGTTTTGAAAGATAATATTAAAAATAATTTTGTTGATGTAATCCATACAACGAATAATGTTTTGATTTTTCGATTGTAAGTGTAAACATTACAAATCAAATGGGTTATGGGTTAATTCGTAAATGATGTGATGAAAATAATTGTGATTTATAATGGGTGATCTTTGGCCCTCCATAGCAGCTTCTACGCTGGCTCCTTACCTGGTTTCCAATAGGAGCCATGAGTCCATGATCAGGGACATCTCCGAGGATGAAGAAGTCCAGGATCTATCGTCGCTCCAACTCTTCGTGGACTACCCCACGCCTCTGCTGAGGTTCGCTTCCGCCTGCTGCATCATCTTCATGATGGTGGGAATACCTGGGAATTTGATAACCATTGTCGCTCTAGCGAGGTGCAAAAAGGTAAGTCAACTTATGTCATTTCAACTACTCAATAGGTTTCGAATAGTGGATGCTTAAAATATTTAAAAAATATATATTTCCTAACATTCGTCTGAAACAAAATACCAATAAATATCAATCATTGAAACCTCCCTTGCAACAAAACTATGACGATATTAGACTTTCTCAGTTAAAACTGACTGGAAATCACCCCAACTTAAGGGTTTTACTCATAAACTTGGTATAAAAATACGCCTAGACGTATTGGTTGAATACGGATGAAAACAACGTCTTTATTCTACCACTATGCCTAGGCGAAACTTTGTTGTAAGTTTATAAGTAAAGCTCACACTGTATTAATTTTTTACTAAAGTTTTATTTTTACCACCACGAAATTATCAGGTTGATGCATTTTTTTACTCACTTTTGTATAAAACGTCATTAATCTTAAAATGGGAATAAAATTCGCAAAATCAGACATCTGTCATTTTCATTAAGATGACAGAATTTAAAATAAACCCTTATTGATAAGTATATAAATAGTTTTTAATTTAAAGGACGTACAAAATATTTTCAAAGAAAAAGTTTATTATTTTCCCAGTAAGGCGATATATCGCCTTGTAAGTAAGTTTAATCTATAAAAAAATGTAACTCATTCTATTTTGTATCTGTCTTTGCTGAAAGAACACATTTAAGTTTTTTATTTTAGCACATTTCATTCTAATAAGAATATATCATTTAATTTCCATATGATATTAATTTTATATGATAAATTAAGTTCTGACTTGTGATGAAATGGATAGTGTTGGGTCCGAATACCGGATATCCGGAAAGTCCTTAAGCCGGATATCCGGCTTATTGTCTAATAAAACACCCCAGTACTCGAATTTCTCCCGTAGTAAAAAGAAAAAACAATTTCCATAAAACAAAAGGCGGTTAAAATATTTTGTTAGTTACATATCAGTATGGTTTATAAGTTTATAAATTAAATAATCTTAATAGTTTTGGGTAGTTTCGCCACTCACCATTTATTTTTTCAAGCGAATATATTTATACTAAAAAAAAATCTTTCTTTCTAACTCTTTCTCTAGGGTGTATACTGAACACAGACGTTTTTATAAATAAAAAAAAGTTTTTTAAATAATGAGTGTTGCTTTCCTTTTTTCAGTCGATATCAATAAATAATTTAGTGAAATTTTCGTGGTCAAATAAATATAAGGTATCCACCGTGTATTGAACTCCTATCTGGTATCTGGCCTGGTATTGAGCTACTATCCAGTATCCGGCCGAATAGGCTGGATACCGGATAGTTACCGGTTAACCATTTCATATCTAGTTCTAACTGTATCATAGTTCTAAATTAAAAAAAACATTTCACGCTTTTTATCATTTATCTAATAACCTCCTCGTTCATACTCTCAAAGAACTGTCATAATTGAACCTAGTTATGCAAAAACATCCAGCCCACAATCTAAAAAAAATACATGTTGGTGTTTTCGTGTGCAGAAAGGTCAATTGTATGTTCTGATAAAAACAGTCAGGTCGCTGATCGCAAAGATTGATCGTGATCGCAAAAACGACATTTCTCAATTTGCAGAAAACACTCACAGCACTAGAAAAAGCTTCCGGTATTGATGCTGATGGGAAGATTAATGTCTCCAGAAATCTAGTTCTCTTTTATAAATAACAGTGGATAAATACACAAGTATTTTAATTTTGTTAATTCATTGATTTAAAAACACCTGTAATAAATAACATGTTTTAATTCAGAATATCATCTCATACATTCAAAGTTTAAATGAGATGTCATTCAATACTAGATCTGGCTGTTTTCTGCAAAATGCATATTTTAGGTTCTGTGATCAGCAAGATTTTAAAAAATCCCGAATATTCCCTTAGCGCATAATTATTTTAAAGTTATTATTACAAATCAATAAAGCAATTCTTGACAATTAAGTACCCTAAAATATAAAATAACAAGTTTAATATATAATAACACAACATACATCAGAGGTTTACTAGGGCTGACTGTTTTCTGCAAAATGTATTTCTTATGTTGTGTGGTCAGCCAGACTTTAAAAATTATTAATACTCGTCAAGTACATAATTTAATTGTTTTTTGTATTTTAAAAAAACTAATGTCTGCATCGCACATTTTATTTTTTTATTTTATTTTATTTAGAAAACATACAGTCATACAAAATAAGTACTAAACACAACAATTTTTTAACATAAAAAGACCAATTAAGTTTTCATAAATTAAAAAGATATAAACATTAAATGTGACAAAAAATAAAAAATAAATAAGAATTTTAAGTGAAAAAAGGATAATTGTTGACATTTGCGTTTTCCATGGAGGTAATAAATTAAAATAAATAAAAATACCGAATGTACACTCCGAGCCATCCACGCACACACATGAACGCACATATAAAACATACGTTGATTTAAATGATTTAGGCGGTCTAAATTATTTTTCAGTGCATTTTGACTTTAAATTATAAATTTTACTGTAAAGCATTGCCCGTTGTAAAATTAGAATATTTTCCCCGCCATTAAGTGAAAAACAAAATAACGTGAGCTTAAAAAACACAAAATTTATTTTTGATCACAAATTCAACGAACAAAAAAATATTTTAGGCACAGACTAATATTTAAAATGCATATACATATTTTGGATTTGATTATTTAGTATAGATAATTCTTGAGGGCAAAATGATCTTGGTTTTTTTTTGTTGTTTCGCGCTACTTAATGATAATGGGTCTGAACTCAATAATAGTAGACTGAATAAATCAAGGTTACATTCCCCCCCCCCCCCCCCGAGAACTTTCTTGTGTAGTTTTATGTTGTTCATTTTTGTTTTTATTAAATTTCATAAAGAATTTGCCGTTTTTTTCTGGAATATTAAATTTCCTCATACTTTTTATGTAGCCCTTATTTTATCAAGCATGGCTCACATGAACCTTACCAAGCCATGATATATTTTCGTAAAATTTTATTAAAATTATTATTCAATTTCAAAACTTTTAAATTTCAAAGATTTTCTTTATTTGCGCATCCAGACACAGATGAATGTAAATCATCCCATTTTTAATAAATCCTTAAATTCTTTCTTCGCATTTTCGTTCATTATAATATATTGTCTTAGAAAAACAAACTAAGGTAATACAAGGTGATGGACGTGGAAAATATAAGGGTGGTTGCTCCCTTACCGTTTTCTCCGTGCATTGAAAATTTACGGTGTATTTACAGGAGCAACGAAAACTTTCATTTCACTTTCAAAAGAAAAACGAATTTTCATCCCCTTCAGAAAATAATCTTCAACTTTCTGCAGTCGCTCTCTTATGAATAAATTTTTAAATAGATCATTTAGGAAAATTTAGTTTTCTCACAGAATGTTTGCATTTTACACTTCTTTTTTTAAAATGAAAGTAACTTTAATTTAAAATTACAATAGTGAACTTTTGGTTGATTAAAACTCGGTTCGACTGTAAAATAGTAATGTCAACAACTCTTTTCAAACCTGAATTAAGTATTCGTACAAATATTGCACTAAGAAAAAGAGTTAAAATTTACATTGAAAAATAATAATTACTTCTGTTGGGAATACGTGAATACAAATACTCATCATTATACCAAAATCGACGGTCTCTACGTAAACTATCGGAGAGTAAAAACGAAGCTTGATTATTTTTTAAACAGCTATTAGATCCTATAGAATATGGAAATATCATATTTTTTAAACATTTTTAAAGTAATAAAGATCTGCGAAATACTGTTCAGTAAAAAAAAAATTTTTTTTCATTTTTTTTCTTTATTAAGGCCTTCTACCAAAACATGATAACATCGGCAAAAAACAAGTTACATTATTTAACAATAAACATAAAAACAACACAAACAGAAAGGAATTACAATATAGATACAAAAAATAGACAACAAAATTACTTGATAGAAGCACAAAAAACATGTTTAAATTTGTAATTTTGAATTCCCGTAAAAACAGTCATTGCATTGGCTATGCCCCTCGTACGTCACGATTCATGTTTATTTGTTCCTGATCATTTAAATTTGTTCTTAACATTGTCACAAATCTTGACGTCATAACTATCAAGGCCAAACATGTCGCGTTTTTCTAATGACGTATTGTTTTCAAATTTTCTTTTTTAAATTTACGTATGAAAACATTTTTCTACAATATCCATATTGATATCGCAAATACAATTAATTATTCTTAATCCATTTCATATTTTTTATCGGCATTCGTAGTATGTGATATTTCCCTAGAAATACAAAAGACATATGCTTGGCAATTCTACAGTATCTGACAATTACTTAAAAAAATATTAAGGTTTGTTTGTGCTCTTCTGTAAATCTTCCAAAATGCAGATTTTTTATTTATAAATCATATAACACAAAGTATGATACATTGAATTACATTCCCAGGAGTTACAATAACTTAATTCGGGACATTAACAATATTAACATTTTGAAAATAGCACATATTGAGAACAACAAAGAAACATAGCAAGTTTAGCACCTTTATAACTAAATATACAACAACAATATATATGCCTAAAACTTTTTCCTACCGAAGGAGAATAAATATATATAAAAAAACGCTTTTAAGAATATAAAAAAAAAGATTGAATCCACTAAGGGAGATAAAGTCGTTAACATTACATGCCATGCAGATGATGCTGTCATAGTGATGATGAGAACATATCCATCTCAGTTAGTAAACATCTGGATGCCTAAGAAATGTCGTATAGTACAATGAACACATGATTATTGGAAACATAATTCGGATATCTAAAACGTGTCAGACCAAATCATGGTGTATACAACAGAGGCGAAGATAGATAGAGAGAAAATAAAAAAATACGAAAAACCAAGTAGAAAAACTAAATAGAAAAACTAAATAGAAACACCAAATAACTGCTCAGAACGTCAGAGATGAAAGTACTAAAGGCACTCGCAGGGAAACCCAAAAGAGACAGAATCTAGAGTCAAGAAGTTAGACGGATTTGCGATACCTATTGCATAGTATATAGATTATGGAGAGATTACGTCCGTAATTCCATTAATAGAAAGCTTTAAAATCCCCTTGACCATTGCATTTGATAGTATACGTAGGGACCATCGAAATATGGACGAAAACGCAATAATGGTATAAGAACAATTCAGGTCTTACAAGCATGTTAACTTTATTTTTGTCTTTAATTCTAAAGCTAATAATGTGAAGAAACATTTAAAAGCTAATAAAAAAATCAATAAATATGTGTATTTGTTCCGACATTTAATTAAAACATTATTAATATTCAATGATTTTGCCGTGAACGATTGTTATTTAAATTTGTATGGGTTATCAGAAGTGAACTGACTCTTCAAAAGAATAGTTTGAGATAAACATTAGAGCCTTACGGACGTAGCGTCGCTTAAAGAATTGTTAAGTCCTACCTACGAATTTATGTATTTTTGTGTGGGTATAAAATATCTAACTCACGCGTGGTCGCTAAACTGCTACCTTTCATTAAAGTCACTTTACATACGTTATGAAATCGTTCACATATCACGTAATAAACATAGAGTTGATTTTAATCAATGGAAAGATACTCATTAAATGTCCTGTCATTAGCTGGTTTAAGTGGATACTTTAAACACTGTGTAACGTTTACGATTCTGCCTATTATTAAACATCCGAATTTCTTTAATTCCTAAATTTGTTGCTTTTTTAAAGTAAAAGAGCTGAGAAACAAGTTATTAGCTTTTTAAATGCCTAGACTTCCATATTTCCTTCTCAAAAAAGGTTCTCCTCTCTGTTGTAACAAATTAAGATCGTAATAACTCCCTAGGGAGGAAATTCAACCTGTTTCCAAGTATTTGGACACACTTGTCACAAAACATTGAATTGATGGAAAGGTATTTTATTCAAAATTCAATCATATCTTGGACTATTGCCGAACAAGGTTTTTTAGTCAGACAATTTTATCTAAGATTACAATTCAACAAAATTCAAGATATCTAAAGATTAAAAAAATCTGCTCCATAAATGTAAGTTTTACGAGTAAATTCAACTTTTTCACCATAAATCACATTTGTAATATCGAAAAAAATGGTACGGAAAGTTTACTGATGACACGTGTCTTTTTTAATGGAGAGATTTTTTCGCTCTTCTAAAATTGGTAAAATAAAATTTATGAATTGCTAAAGTCACCCTTTTCAGTCAGTTACAAAGTTTTTCAGGAGCATTTTCGGCGGTGTAATATTTTTACTCAAAAGCCTTATTCATTCTACTTGAGTTTTTCTACTAAAGTGTTCGCTTTGCATTTTCCGCATAGAAAACTTTCTAACAGAGTTTAAAGTTTTCTGACTTTACGCTGATTTGTTTTTACGTCTTTGGAAACTCTTTTCACTTTAAGAGCATGAAGAAAATTTTACAAATATGTTTAAAAACACGTTTAGTTGATAAACAAGAAACAAAAATTAGTTAATGGGGATCAGGTGTAAATATAAAGACATATGGCTGTTTAAACATAAACAAAATAGTGAATGTAACATAATTTGCAAAGTGGCGATTAAAACTAACTAGTGTCAGGTCAGAAGCCCTATAAATACCTGGACTTTTATATTATCTTCCTCAAAAGTGTCCCCTCCAGGCCAACTAGACTCTCTGATATTTTCTATATTCGTAAATTTAAAACTAATCATCGGAAACATTCTACAATCCCTCGTATATGTGAAACATTTAACAAAAAATTTAATAGTCTTGATATATTTAACACTCCATACAATATGTACAGAAGAGAATTAATAGGCTTGATTCATGCTCTTCATTCATAATTCGTTTAATCAATAAATCAAATGCAATTTTCCACTCTCACTTTCCTTCAATCATCCTTTACCACTCCTTATCAATTTCCTTCTTTTCCTTTCCACTATCTCCTTGTTTTGTCCATATTTATCTTATTTTAAAATATAGTATATTTATTATTTATATAGTTTAAACTTCAAGCCGTCGTCGCTTTATTACAGTATTATTTAGTGAATACATATAATTGGATGGCAGGCCCTACTTTGTTTACATTTTATATATATATATTTTTTTAAAATATTCATTTAACCTGTACATCTGTTTGTATTCGAAATAAATAAAAAATAAATAAATAAATTAAAAAAATTAAAAAAGTGGTCTCTAGAGCAGCGGTCGGCAATTGGCGACTCGCTGGCCAGATTTGACGCACGAAGTGTTCTCTTCTAGCCTTGCGGGTTCCGGTTTTTTTTTAAACGGGGGTTGCTTATTTTTACCTTTATTTTTAGCTTTGTACATAATAATGTACGAAGCTTATATTTACTGCAACAGATTTGTCATTTATATCTGCTTTAACTGCTTTACGAGGTCTAGTGAGGGTTCTTGTTTGATTCCTGAACGGACCACAGTGGTACATGCAGCCCGACTGGCAGTAAAAAAAATCGCTTTAATTTTTAATTAATTAGAATGTTCAAGGTAACGAGTGTTGTAGTCAGCATATTTTGTAATAAAGTATTGTTCAAAATTGTAATCATTAATCACAACAGTTATTTAATTGCATATTACACACATTCAATAGGTAAATGTTATCAACTATCAAATATCCAAATTTAGTAAATCAGGTCTAGAATTCCAACCGTCTATGCGCTCAGTAGCTGTAAGACTTGTTGTTATCTAACTTCTATTTTTATATATATTTTTTTTTTTTTTTAAATATCACTTCATCGTCTCTTAACTCCATCGTCAAATAAAAAAAATATAAATGTAAATAGGGGCTAGATTTCTTACTGTCTATGCGCTCTGTAGCTGCAAGACGTGTAATCTAGCTCCTATATATCATAACTAGAGACGAGAAACAAGAATCCTAACCGTCCATGCGCTCTGTAGCTGCAAGACGTGCTGGGATATTTATTTATTGTACAACGCCCTTGAGGTGATTTTCACAAAAACGGCACTATATAAATTATCAAAATATAAATAAATAAATAAATTGATTTTAAATCAATTGCAATCGGCTGTTCGGAGTGACGTCGGCGGTCGCATGGTCCCCTGAAAGAATTGACAAATTTGTACGGCTCGCTATCAAAACTAATAGCAGACCCCTGTCCTGAAGGGTGAAATCCAGTATTTGTAAAAAAAAAGAGCATGTTATTATTTATTCATTATGATACATACAATGTGTACGTGGATGTGTAAATGTAAGAGGTCAAAAAATTTTTTTTTAATAAAACGTTTTTTTCATGATTTCCTCAAGCTGGCACACAAAGCATGAAAAATAGAGCCATCGTGTCATTTCATATCAATTCATGTCCGCTCCCTAGTTGGAGCATACGGTATGCACAAAGAGCCTCCATGCATCTTTTTCGGCTGCCAACTCCTTTGCGTCCTAGTCAAGTCAGGTTCTCGTCCCGAAGTTCTGACATAAACTACCGACAAACAGTCAGCAGTGATTGTCCAGGATGTCGAGAACCTGACGCCTTATGAACTTGGCAAGCGTGGTTAAGGCTCTCGGGAGGCATCCGCAGTAATTATTTTTATTAGTTTATTTTTTTTTAAAAGAAATATTAACGTTCTTATAATTTACACAAATATTTCAATTTTAGTGGCCATTTTCAACGAGTGGTAAATAACTCACTATTAGAAAATGGAAATCAAGTTGGGGTAGAGTGGGGTTTAAACCTCGGGCCTTTGGCCCGTGAGTCTGCAACACTAGCCACGGGACCACAACCTTATTCCGAATAAATACATATACTCGTATATTACAAAAAAATAATAATGACGTATCCCAAACTCTATGGCCTAGCTAACCGAATCGCCTCTGCTTGACGACAGTTATCACCGGAGATTGCTGCGTATGTTCTCTTATTACTTCATTCCTCACCAAGTCAAACCACCGCACACCCAAGATTCTTCTGAGACACCTATTCTTGAAACTTAGAATTTTGCTGTTTTGGGGCCTAGTGAGGTGCCACGATTCGCATCCTTAGAGAATAATAGGTGTTATGCAGGCGTTAAATAGGCGGAAATAGTTTTTTTACTGTCATTCATGTCACTTATTGCAATTTAAATCCTAATTCGGTTTCCAGGTCAGCTATTATTATTTCCATTTAATTCTTAACTGCGCCGAAAGCATTCAACCCTATGCGATTTTTATACGGATTCCCACGATCAACGTCGACTTCTAAAAATAGCGAATTAACACGTTTAACCACCTTCCAGACAACTCACTCCCGAAATAAGCGAGAAATAATTTCCTTTTTCTACCTTTAGCATTTATTGATGGATTGTTGAAGAAGATACCACTTAAATGGGGAGGCGAAGAAAGAAAACGGTCTAGAGACTACTTAAAACCCGCCATGACAGTGCGCATTGAAATATTACGCCTCTTCAAGGCAAGTATACTCGAGTAGGTTGAAGAAAAATATTTGTGTAATCTTGCATTGCCTGTCAAATTTAACATTATTAAACGTCTGGTTTTTAACTCTTTTAGTCTCGAAATTTATTCGACTCAAAACCGTATTTTTATTGATTTTTAACATTTGTCCATTGAGGTTTATAACAAGAGTAAGCATACGCGATCGAAATATGATCCCTCAACCTGCGGCCAATTGACGTATGTTTGATAAAACGGAATTGTCTGTTGCGAGCATTCCTCGGCTACTTTTGAACTTTTGTGTCTCCTCTAAATTACTAAAATGCCTACATGAACGCCAACACACTGCACAAATCGTTCTGGAAAAGATAGCAAAAGTAATGGTATAACCTTTCACCGATAATTAATTAATTAATTCTCTTCAAATATGTATTTTTGCACGATTAAAATTTAAATCAAGAGGTCTCTTGTATTGCCGGGACTCGCAAAAATGGTGGCACTGTTCTTTCGGGAGCAAAACAAGCAAGATTGGAGCAAGTGAATGGAATAGAGCTTATTACCCTGCCTTATTTTATCTCTGTGTAAAAACTGTGTAAAAATCTGTGTGTAAAATAAAATATTCATCTAATTCACTGGAACCTACCTACAGTGGAACACCTAATCTTAACACTCATTTAAATTTGCGTATTTAATATATTTATATACATAATTCTTCTGTACGTATGAGCGATGTCACTGAACTCCTCCTAAACGGCTTAACCGATTTACGTGCGGTTTTCAGTGAAATGTAGATCTTTGCGCTGCGCGTGTTCGTAGATATTAACATTTTCAATAGAATCTGTAAAAAAAAAGTTAGAAGCAAAAATCTTTTTCAATTGACCTACCATGGTTGCATTTGACGAGAATGTGTGTACAAAAAATGGAAGGATGTTGTATTTGGCCTTTAAAAAAGTTTGTTTTTGAATGTTTACAAACAACATTCGTTTTTTATGAATCTCAATCAGATTCTTTCCTTACATTCATTATAATTTATTCATATTGATTTCTTTTTACGAGATTTTTGGTAATACTAAAATAATATTAACTGATATTCGTTACATTTTTGAAAATCGCATTCATGAATAAAGTGCGCCTCTGTTGGCGAAAAGAGCCGAGTTTGATATTTGCAAAAATAATTCTATATTTGAAAATAAAATTCTTTTTTGTGTTGGAAGCCAACCATAAACAAGTACCTGGGTACCTACTTGAATTTAATATTTGAATATTAATAGTATTTGGTTTTTTAATTCAATCATTAACAATTACCTAAGTACCTGCTTATCAATGAAAAGTCTATTTCCAGGGTAATAGCAGGCAAGCCAACGTTCGAGCAGGACATCTGTCGGGCCCGCTAGTATTACTATAAATGTATAAAATAATGTTTTAAAAGATATTGTGCCGTGTGCGTAATAAAATAAAAACACAGCCTAATAAATACAATACAGTCGTTACAAAATGCCGTTATTAAGCATCTTGTAAAAAGAAGGTTGAATGCTTTCTAAATGCGATCTCTCAGGCAAATGTGTGGTAAAATTATGTATGATAGGTGCACAAATGTCGAGATCCGTGAAGTGTGTAAGGCTGAGACATGCATTATCGACAGAATCAAGAAAGGGGTGCTGCGTTGGTTTGGACATGGAGAGCGAATGGACAGCGAAAGAACGGCTAAAAGAATCTACGATGCGAATGTTGATGGAAGCAGAAAACGAGGAAGACCGAGAAAGACATGGCATGATCAAGTCCATCAAATACTTAAAGATGGACATGTCAAAAGTAGGAATAATCGGCGTGCGTGCATGAGAAGATGTATGAATGTAGAGGAAGCGAGGTCTGTATGCCAGGATAAAGTAATTTTTTAATTTCAATTTCAATTTTATTTATTCATATATGTACATTACAAAATGGAATATCTTAATCTATACATATAGAAATAATAAAAACAATAAGGTAAAATTGGGTTTATATATAAATATAACACACAAGTAAATATCCAGAGAATAATATGTTAAAAAAGTAAGAGGAATCTTGTAACGAAAAACGGGAAAAATGTCAACGTCTAAAGTAATATTTTTCAACGTAGAGATAGCCCTTCCAACATGCATAATCATTGGCAGGTTGTTCCTGTATATTGGAATGTGAAACAGTCTGCTGACGCTGTCTAAGGTAATTATCCGGAACATAAAAGCTAATGCTCCGCATAATTTGATATGGCGTTCTATCCTCTCTGCCTACCCCTTCGGAGAAATGGCGTAATGGTTTGTTTTGCAAAAAGCTGTAAAGGACTAATCGGTGTCAAATTAATACAAAACCTTGTAAAAAGTTGTAATTATCTAAACAGTATCAAGTAGATGGATACTCGGACCTTACAAAAAAGTTGTAGTTCACCTTTCAAATGTTGCTAATAAAAGCTTTTTTTCGAATAATAAATTTACTGTTAACAAACAATAACTTAAAAACTACACCATCGTGGAACTATCATTTCCTTGAATATTCTTTGTGAAAATACGGGTAGTATTGGAAACGGATGAAACGTCAATCATTTTTACTCCATTAACCTCTAGAGTAGGTACTTTTTTTTGCCTACATGCCTATATGTATTTTTGATTGATTTTATGCGTAGGCTCCATTGTTTTATTCGTGTGTTTACCAAAATAAGTACATATAATTTTTATGGTGTTTTTATTTTGTAAACTGTAAGGGCTTATTTAAAAATAATCTTTAAATCAAATTTATTTCAACGGAGAGGGAAAACGTTTTGAGAAGGCAATATAGAAGTCTAGGCATTTACAGGGCTTATGACCTGTCATTGGCTGGTTTAAGTGGCCATTTTACACACTGTGTAACATTCACCATTCTGCCCACGTTTGAACATCCACATTTCCTCAACTCTTCCGTCTGTTGACTTTTGTGAAGTTTTTTGGGAAGTGTTGTTTGTTTTTGTTTTTGTGAAGTTGAATGAATGAACCAACCAATGATGTGACAGCTATGAAGGATATCCGGTTGGCTAACCGTTAACGGACCAATGAAAAGAACTAAGAGACAACAACCTCTGACATCAGACGCAAAGTTATTTCAGAAATACAAATCTTCAAAAAATCAAAACGCGAATAATACGCTATGTCAAAAAAAATTTTTTTTTAGCTTAGTTTAGTAGTCTATTAACAAATTTTTAAAAAAGACACTGAACTTCCTCATTCGCTTTAATTTTATAAATAACTGAAGATAACTCTGTTAACTGAAGAAAACTCTTAACTTCTAATTGTAATCGGGACCTCCCTTCTTTCTTCAGCAATTAATGTTCTGTTTAATGAACTATTTAAGAAATTCACCTTAAAGAAACGCCTGAAACATTATTATATTAACTTTTCTTAGAACTTTAACATCTCTTCATTTTCATTACTTTTCTTTCCTTGATCCTCTTTCTGTCTTCATCCAAATTCTTGGCCCAATCCTACAATCTATATTTTCGTCTTTTCATCATATAACAAAGGGATTTATATAAATAAATTTAAATTAAGAGGCTCAATTCGTCCACTGAAAAATAGTTGTTATTCGAAAATACATTAAAAAAAACAATTTCTCACTGTCGATGTTGCTGTTAGCAATAAGTTCGCCAAAGTGCATATATTTTTGTTCTTAAAGTTAAAATAAAAATATGTCAAAATACACAATGAGACATTTCATCCTTTCTGCCAACCCCTACGGTAAAAAAGCCCGATAGTAGTAATGAAAGCACTGTTTTTATAATTCATTACTTAGCATCCCTTAGTGGCGTTTACTCCGCCATAAAATAAAAGATTTTCCAAACATTCGCGTGGGTAGATAATCAAGCTTTCTTCAAAGTTATTGGCGCGTGGATTTACGAAGATAAGTAAAACGATGCTAATAAAACTATTTTTTACATCAATCTAATGCCAAGACTTCGTTTTTTTTTTTTTTTATCTCGCAATTTGAGACCATTGCAGGAGACTGCTGCGAGACATTGTTTATTATTATTATTATTATTAAATATTAATAATTATGTAGCCCGATTTTTGTGAAAACGATCTCAAAGACGCCAGACTATAAATAAACATGTAAAACAATAATACAGAGTGCATGGACGGTTGAGATTCTAGTTCCTCGTCTCTAATAACGATATACGAGCTGAACGCGGCAATGCTTTGTTATTGCTATATTTGAGTACATACTCTATATAGATTCAATGAGTACAATCGAAAGTTTTATATCAATTATTATTTAGTCTAAATTAGTGTACTTATATAAAATAATATTTTTTTTGCACCACAACAGGCCAGGAAGCCCAATTACAGTGGTGAATTACATCACAGAACACCCAGGCTTGAGAAAATACACATTTTAATTTTTGTGTTCTCACCGGGAATTGAACACGGAACCTTTCGTGTGTGAGTCAAGCGTCTTGACCACTACACCACGGAGGCCGCCTCCGTAATGAGAGAATGGACGCAGCAAACTCCGGTGACAACTGCCATGAAGCGTAGGTGTTACGGTTGGCCGAGCCATATACTGCTGATGCTTCCTGAGAGCCTTAACCACGCTTGCCTACTTAACGAGGCATCGAGTTCTCGGCGTCCTGGACGTCCACTGCTGACTGTTTTTTAGCAGCTCATGTCAGAACCTACGGGACGCAAACCTGACTTAGGAGGTCGCACAGGAGCATGCAGCCGATAGAAATGCATGGAAGCTCTTTGTGGACAATTTATTTATTTTTATTATAATCATCAAACTGGAAGATATGTACATACGTATTGGAATAATTAAATTTATTTTAACGGATGTGTAATTTGTTGAAGAAAGTAAAATACAGACTTAGGTTTTTTAATAAATAAACTAAACAAAAACAAACCGTTTCGTCGTTTCTCCGTAGGGGTAGCAGAGAAGATAACACAACTTTATCTTTGCCTATCTCTTTCACGCTTGCTGATTTCGACTTTTGACTTATCCATCTGTATTTATTTGTTAGATTTAGTCATACCATGTTTTCCTTAGTCTCCTTCGTCTTCTGTATCCATCATCATGTGCAAGTGATTTTTCTAGCTGTTCTATTATTTTATGATACACACAATATTATATAAGTAATTAGAAGGAACATACCTTTTTCAGTTAATATAAGCCTTGTACATAATAAGCAAGGCCAAAAATAAGCAACCCCTATATAAAAAATAAAATAAACCTAAAATGCCTATCCTCGGTAATTTGCAATATTAACTTACAGAATATAGAACATATATTTTTAAATAGATGACGATATGTTCCCACAAAAGATTGAAGAAATAAATTAAATACACAAAGAATCGAATCTGACAACAATATTCTACACAGAAAAAGAAAATATCGTAAGAATGGAAAGAATCGCAAGGGTCCACAACACAATGAAAACATCCGAATTTCTGATTCTTTGGAACCCTGAATAGGAATCGATTGCTGACAGCAACTTACGTATTACAAAGTATCCTTCCCCAAGTATATTTTCTTGAGTGATTCATGTAAGCAATGTATTCAAAAGGTATTGAACTGTACGAAGCATGTAAATGTGTTGTGTTATATCAGTGGCGAACTATGACTTTTTCATAGGTAAGCTATATTTTGTTCTTAATTTGTACCTGCATGTACATTTATTTATTTATTCGACACTTATATACATAAACATATAAGGGCGGCATATTGCCTTAAGGCAATTTCTTCCTACCTACCCAAACCGTTCAGTTTGAGAAAATTATAAATACATGGACATATTGAATCTTACAATTTTATACAAAAATTAAAAGCAAAGATTAACAAAATTAAACGTTTTTTAAAAAAAAATAACGCTATGCTATGAAGAAAGGAAAGAGTATGGGAAGGAAAAAAGAAGGATAAAGGAACAATTTAAATATTTAGATAGTGACATTTCAATCTTGACTTAAATGTAAATAAAGAAGGGGCATCTCTAACATTAGTGGGTAGATTATTCCACAATCGAGCGGCTACTACTGTGAAAGAGGAGGCAAGAAAATTAGAGCGATGACAGGGTATTAAAAAGGTTATCTCGTTACTAGAACGAAGAGATAGTCCGTGTTGTGAAAGAGGTTGGAAGAGCTCTCTCAGATAAACAGGCGAAGTGTGATTATTCAAAATATTGTGAAGAAGTGATAGAATGTGAATGTTTCTTCTATGCCTGATACTGAGCCAGTGTAGTTGCGTGCGATACTCGGTTATGTTGGTCAAATTTGCGAAGACAAGATACAACGAATGCAAATATTCTGCAATCGTTCTAACTTATCAAGCAATTCAGAGTTAGCATCTGGATAACATACATCCGCGTACATACATATATAAAAGTAAGAAAGTATTTACATGGCTTTTTATCTATGGTTTTATGGGAAAACAACTTCATCTCGTTGCTTTACTTTCTGACAATAGAAGATGGAATACCTACTTATTATTAATTCAAATAATTAATACCGATGACCCACCGATTAAACTTAAACAAAAATTAATAACTTCGAAAAATACGTAGGTATATTCTCCATTATTTTTAAACTGTTCATATTGCAAAAGCTTAAAAAAAAAAAGTATAATAAAATAAAAATACTCATAATCTTTTTTTGTTTAGTACTGATTGAAAACACCGTATATTTTGTTGTTATTTTCATTTATACTAAAAATATTTACTAATTAAAAATAAAATAAGCACATTATTGTAAGACGTCACTATCTACACAAAAATTGTTTTTCTTTTACGTAATAGGAATCGCTAATATATATTTTTTTCTGAATAACTTTAAAACAAACAATTACATTCTTTAGAAATATTTTCAATAATATTGCATCAAAAATTTTACACCACCACGTGATCGTCACTGTCGCTTCGTTTCCTTCTAAAAATGAATAATACCAAAAATTGACGCCGCACCGAGTGGAGCGCTACTAACTAAGACGGTGCCATATGTCAACAGAATCCTACCGAAGGAAAATGGTCCTAGGAGAAAATGTTCGAAATTCTATTCTCCAAATATAAATCTTCAAATAACATATGTAATCTACGAGTGAACTCAGGAAGGAAAATATACCTACTGGGTGTTGAGATGTCAAAATACAGTATTCATTTTGTATAGAGATAATAAGCTGCAGTAATCGGCCAGTTTTTTTCTCCCACTGGGAACAGGTTGGGCGCTGGGTGTACTGTTTGTATTTTTTTTAGGAAGATATAAACGATGACGTTAATTTATAATAAATAAAAATATTCATTTATTTTCCCATAATTAAAACTCAAATATAATGCTAAGCTGCGCATAACCGATTATATGGACGATTCGCCCTTGTTTTCTACGGTTCATGACTTGTATACGGAAATGTCTGAATCTATTTTATTTTAAAAGTCTATTTGACGTGCGTTTATTTCAGAATTCAAAGGTATTTTATTTATTTTTATAAATGTATTGCATATTCATATATATTCATTGCAAGGAAATCAATATAACACGAAAGCAGTCTTTCTCTAAGTGGGCGATAACGCTCTTGCGCTGAAAGCCTTCACGGGGGTGGTTGAAGGCTCACAGATATCAGATTTATTTTTGCGAACGATGGAGACACGCAAATAGTAAATATATATCACTGCTCTACTGCCATAATCCAGGGAGAAAATACGAGGGTACATTTGTATGAAGAAAAGTCAGATAGTTTAACCATGTTTGCCTTATTAACAAGGCACCAGGTTTTCGACGTCCTGTACGTTCACTGCAAACTATTTGTTGGCAGTTCATGTGATGCGAACGTGACTTAGGAAGATGCACATGAGTTGGCCACTGACAGAAAGGCCTGGAGGTTTTTTATGGATACCGTGTGGATGTACAGGCATAATATATTATTAACAGTAACTTTAGTCAATCAATCAAGATCCATCAAAGCTAAACTGTTATTGATATGGTTAGTGATGGAAAAATTGAACATTAGAGTTTGTAATTTTTCTCTGTAATACGTCACTGTCAACACAATTATATCATACTTTAGTAAGAAGAAACTGCTTTAAATGATTTATTATCGCTTTTTCAAATTTCCAATACTTTTAGTTAGATAATATGCTTGAAAAATTGATTGGGTTTTTATAATGCCCGTGTACAAATAGCGTACTCAGCAATATATAGTTGGTAATATATTCTATTACACAACTAAAATATTAATATATTAGTTGGTAAACAATTGTATTTGTATTTTAAAAATAAGAGTAATTCAAATATGATGAATTAATTTAAGGCGTCTATCATGAACCCCCTAATAAATGTATCAACATTGATACTTAGAGTGATACTTCGATGTCCCCCCAATTTACTATTTGAGATATTGTTTCAATTTCTGAACGTACTAGACATTAGATATATTTTTTATAAAAAGTCACTGACATATTTCTGGTCATACGGTTACAAGAGGAGATCCAAGCAGAATGCTCGCACGAGGATTTCCTGTAATTTGAAATATTTATACCAAAAACACTTACGACTTGCAGGAGACTGCTGCGAGATATTGCGTAGATTTATATACTATTAAGGGTAATATAAGTAGTATTTATATACTTTTAAGGGTAATAGGTAAATATAAGTATAAATAAATTGCAGAATCATCTGCAGGCGATTACTAGTACTTAATTTAACTCGGAAGAGTCTTAAATACATAAAATAAAGTAATATGCTAATTAAAAATACTTAACTTCAATATCAATACATAGATGGTGCTCCAACACGCTAGTGAATGGTTTCTCATTTAATAAGATATATACAAGAATCAAAATGGACCTGTGTCGATATTCGCTAATAAGCGGAATGGGGAACGTGTAACACGTAAAGTGGCCACTCAACCCAGCCAATGACAGGTCATAAGCCCTGTAAACGCTCGAATATTGATAATCCTGAATTTGAAAAAAATCTACCTCATCTTTGTAGGAATATTGATAAAAAATACTATTAAGGGTGTTGTCCAGATGTTTATTTAAAAACATGTTAATGTAATATCTTTAATTTTTTTTCACCCTCCATTTTCATTTTCAATTCAGTTCAATCCATTTATTTTAAACATAACATATACATTACAAAAATATTCAATACGTACATATTATAAAAAAGAAAAAATACATGAAAGAGACTCATGTCAAAATAGTAGGAGAATCCTGCTACGGAAAACTCTTTCGGATACATAAAACCGATCAATATCAGAGCCATGTTGTTCAGCATCAGCCCTTCCAACAGGCATAACCATAGATTGGTCCTGTTTATTGGAATATGAAACAATCTATGCTGACGCTGTCTTAGGTAATTATCAGGAAGATACAAACCAATGCTCATAATAATCTCAGAATTATCGATCATACCGCGCAACAATCGATAAAAATGTGTAGTCAAATACTCATTCCTTCTAGTCTCTAAACTGTTGTAGCCATGTATACCCTGGAAAAACTCGGTTTGGTAGGGTAGGCACCATCATCATCATCATTCCTTTTCCATACCTTATGGTGCATAGGGCACTGGATTGATATACCAATCGCAGCACATCTTGATCAATTTTTTTCCATAAAAGTGATCAGTCTTACGATTCAGGTGCCAGTTCAGGGACTCTTTTTAAATAAATAATTCGTACCACTCTGCCGGAAATCAAACCCGAAACCTCTTGCATGGTAGACAAACGCCTGACGATCCCAACTCATCACAGAGCTCTTGGCCTCATAGACTTAGGAATACGTTACTATTTTTTTAGAATATATGTGTTGTTTGAATACATAAATAAAAATATATTTATAACGTTTATATTTGAAGCACTAACTTTGTGGTTATTCATTATAATAAAATAAATAAAACAACTTTTTTTTTTAACCACTAATTTTTTATTTTTCACCAACCGGTTTCAAAGCAAACAAGCTTCTTTGTCAAGGTTTACGTAACTAATGAATTGATTCCTTTTTATTTTATTTCTATCATGTTCACTAAATACTACACGTGGACCCAATAAATCAAGCGGTTTTTTCTTACACAGGTGGTAATTTGATATCATTATTTTCGAAGTAAGCCAGGAGAGGACTAAAAGAAATATTGTTTATTTGGTTATTATTATTGTTTTCTATTATGAATCGCTTTTTAATTTCTAAGATTAGTGAACATGATAGAAATGAAATAAATAGGATCAATTAATTAGTTACGTAAACCTTGACAAAGAAGCTTGTTTGCTTTGAAACCGGTCGGTGAAAAATAAAAATTAGTGGTAACTAACAAAGTTGTTTTATTTATTTATTATAAAAATATATTTAGTTGCTCTAGATGTGACAGTTCGTAAGAAATATCTTTAAAAAATATCAGTTGTGTTTATCTTACGTTTTATAAACGAAATTAATCCTTTTAAACAAAACGCAACTACTATTACCCCTAAATGGTTATATTTTTTTAATTAACTTTTTGTGTAACTGGTATTTTGTTGCCTTATCATTAAACCTGTGTATCTATGTTTAAGGTGCCAGAGTTTAATAATTTTTCGCAATTATTCTTATAATGTTTACATTTTACAATTCTCGGCTCAGGGCGGGTTAGGGGTTGGGTCACTGACCGCCATTTTGTTATTGTGATGGGACATAAAACCATCTCGCACTTTCCATAGACATTATGGAAATGTAGACGAACGTGTCTCGTTGGAATAATACCACAGAAAAATGTCCCTCGGGTCCGGTTTTTCGGTTGACTCTACTCAGTCGAATTAAAAAGGGTTTCTCTCTTTTTAAATTAAAATAATTTACATTTGAAATGTTCGCCAAGAATTTAGAATATGCCATCAAATTATGGCCAGAAATATTTTGAGTATGTAAAAAAATTTCTAGACAAATACTGGATTTTAAGTTTTAGAAAATGTACTAATAGACCAAAATCTCAACAGAGACAAAGGAAACCATATACCAGAAGAAGTAAAGAAATTTATTCTTCATTATCATCCGCTTTCTGCACTCAGTGGTAGACAACGTGCAAATCCAGCGTATTTTGAGTATGTGTTACATAAAAATAAGGTGATCAGTCCTAAGCTTTAGCTGCCAGTCCAGGAACAATGAAATATTGCACAGTAGTACCACTTTTACAATCAATATTTCATGTCCACCCTGCTAAAAATTGAACCCAGGTCCTTCAAAAATATACAATGGTTTACATTCCTAATAAATCTACTGCACTTATATTTAAACACAAGAGGTCATTTCCTGAATTCCTGCACCCATCACCACTTGTATTCTTGGACAACAACAGTTTAACGTTAACTGCAAAAGTCAAGTATCTAAGGCATATACTGACTGATGAATGTAAAGATGATCAGGACATAGAGACACAGAGAAGAGCCATCAATGGCAGGGCCTCTATGCTATCAAGACTCTTCTTTCAGTGCAGTGACGAAGTTAAGAAAATCATCTTTACATCGCATTTGACGTCCACGTATACAGCGAAACAATGGGACAGTTATAAGCAAGCAGCATGGAATAAATTAAAGGTCGCGTATAATAATTCACACAGGCAATTTTTCGGACTGCCTGGTACTGCAATGCCTCCGAAATGTTCACAGCTGGACGGTAAACAACTTCGCTGTCCTACTTTGCCTAAGAGCCTGAAGCCTATGAGAACGCCTGAAAAACTCTAATAACGCGCTTCTCCAAGCTACTGCAGGGTGGATCCATTCACCATTTTTCGAGCGATGGCGGAATTTGTTGAGACCACCACAAGTGCTTCAAATATAAAACTTTGTTTTATATTGTAGAATTGGCTCTGCACTATGTAGCCATATTACTGGGAAAAAAAATGGTATACGAATGTTCGTTTACTGCACAACGAGGCGCACATATTGCTACTCGATTTCCTTATTCAGAATTGTTACCTGATACCAGTTATCGAGTCGAAAATACTCGTCCAGGGTTATAGCTCTTTTTTTTTAAGCCAATCAACAGGCTTATGAAAGTCGAAACAGATTGGCATTAATGAGTATATATTATATAATAACACATAATTCAAACAGTCTTAAAATCTATTTAAATTTACCAAGGTATAATTATGGCATAATCTAGGTGGACATGGTTCTGAGGATCCTTGGCAGAGGGGAAAAGAATCCGATGTTAGTTTTATAATTTTCCACAGCAAAGACAGGATTGGTACGCAAGTTACGGCGAGGTACATTAAGGTTTATATGAGCAAGGATTTCATGGGCATCTATACAGTTAGATATTTATTTGTGAAAGAATATCAAACCAGCCAAAATTCTACTGAATTTTAAACTGAAGATATGAAAGTACTCTAGACGATCATAAAAGTTAATTATAAAAGTATTTGATCCAATTCCAAATATTAAGGATTTTAAAATTTTATTAGATTCAATCCGCGTTATATGAATATTATAATAAGGATACCATATTATTGAATTAAATTCGAGCAAGCTACGAGCAAATGATTTTAACAATACAATTACAATTTTCGGTTTTTGAATACCTTAGATATTCGCAAAATAAATCCAAAGATTTTGGACAGGTTTAGATTTAGTTATAATTCAGATTCAGGTTTAGTTATAATTCACACAGAAACGTTTTATTTATTCGCCTTGATACACAAAGTTCACATTCGTAAAAAAATATTTTTAGGGAATATGAAAATCTAAGCATTTAAACGCATCATTTAACTGTACATACAACTTCCGAAAGTTAAGGAGATGTGGAAATCGCCAACATTAGGCAAAATGTCAAATGTTTTCAACCAGCCAATGATAGTTCAAAAGTTTTGTAAATTCTTAGATTTTCGATAAATTAATCCTTATTTAAAAAGTTCTCTTTCACTGCTTGAATAGTAATGTAAATAAAACATAATGTTAAAAATATTAAGGAACTTCCAGAGATGACGCCGATACATGGAAGACGGGGGATACCTTACAGCGTGGAAGCTCTCTCTAACTTTTGCCGTCAATAAGTTATATATTAATTATACTTCTATGTACAAATCGAGTAAGTAGCTCAATGTAGCTAAATGTAGCTAAATGTGTATTTACTCGACCGCGCAATCATTACAGTTTTGAAATGTTGACATTTGACGAAAAAGGTGCAATTCATTTTCAAAAACACAGTTCAAGTTTTTACATAAACACTTTTTAAAAACCTGACCGTAAAAAATGTGACATAAAAACGTTTCATTTTTCACTCGTTTTGAGTGATGTCGGCTTCATACACTTTTACTGTGATGGTTTCAGATTTATCTAATTAAATTTTAACTGTTCCCTTAATGGACAGAAGCTTAAAACAAAACCGCTCTCTTTTCATTACACCTGACTAATGTTGGGTAATAATTGGCAAAGATTTTTGTCTCCATGATGTTTTATTTTTTTATTCGTGTACGGTATATATACGCCAGGAGTGAATAGTGTATAGAAGCTATTATGCGCAGCTTACCACTATATTTGACTATCCATAATAATGGTTTACGGTAACTTTATTTACAGAAAAACAAACAAATAATTACAATTTCTTATAAATCATTGCCACCATTTGTATAGTTCTTCAAATATGAATAAAAATATTAATAAAGCGCGCCCAGCGCAGCGCCAGAAATGAGCCAAGGAACTAGCCGATTACTCCAGCTTATTTCTGCATACAAATAAGTGCGCTGTATTTTGAACATATTAAACCCAGTAGCGGGATTTTTCTCCTAGAGTTAACTTGCAGATTACACAAATTCTTTGAAGATTCTTGATTTTGAAAACGGTATTTCAAACATATTTTCTTAAGGAATATTTTTCTTTGAGATGATACTTTTGACATATGAATCGCAGCACATGTGGCGCTAGACGCGGCCGTTTTTGGCATTTTTCATTTCTAGAACAAATCGGCCAGTTGACATTTAAATCGTAATGAAAGCACCTAATACTGACTGAATTATAAACTTTTATATATGTTATGTGTTAAATAGTGGATAATATAGCTACACAATATAATATATGACAATGTTGAGTCGTTTCAGTTGATTTCATAGATGAGAGTTGTTGTGTCACACAGAACCACAGAAAAAAATGCAATTTATAGTATATATGCATTATATTATGTACCTACTATGTAGGTACAAATAAATGAATTTTTTATAGTTAACCTGCAGATAAAATCACCGTTCGCCATTGATATACGGTGTGTCAGGGCTAGACCGTAAACCTTCCAACGAAGCGATACGGGAGGCGGCAGGGTAGGGGAGGGGCAAGAGTTTGTAGAAGGTGTTAAAACACAGAAATTTAATTATTGAATATCAATAAAAAAAAAATCTCCACTTTCAGATTACAAAAAAAAAAAACAGTTTTTGTTAAAAAATTATTGGGAAGCATGATGAGATTTGGCAAAATGAGAATTCTCGCCATCCACACAGTAGCCAGGCTCTTTATAGACCTGGGCTTGGAGGGCGAGAACTATTCACGGGGACCCGTCACAATAGATTTTCACAGGTTGCAGTGACGTCAGGAGCTTGCATAGCACTAACTCTCACCTCTAAAATAAGGATAAGAGCCTATACGTCAAACTTTATTAAATATAAATGTAGATCATATAAACTCCCGCCGATGTTATTTCGAGTCTAAAAAACATAAAAATGGCCATCCATCTTTTAAATCATGAGCCCATTATATTTTAAAGAACTTCAATACAAGTTACAAAACAATTTCATTTTATTGTAAAATAAATAAAACAACTTTGTTTCTAACCACTAATTTTATTTATTTTCCACCAAATAAAAAATTAGAACTAATTAATTATTTCCTATTTTATTTTATCCGTGGTTTCTAAATAGTACAACACGTGTCGCTTATAAAACAGGTCCTTTTTTTCTAAAAGGGTGTTAATTTGAGATGCATATTTTTGAAACTAGACAGGAGTGCTCTGAAAGAAATATTGTTCATTTGGTTATTAATTATTTTTTTCTTTTTACGAATCGCTTTTTTAATTTCTAAGATTTTCAAGTTGTCTATTTTTAATATTTTATTTTCAACATGAAGTAGTAATAAAAAAATGGTGGTTAAAAGCAAAGTTGTATTATTTATTTTATTATAATGAATAACCACAAAGTTTGTGCTTCAAATATAACATTTACAATTTCATTTACATTGAATACATGTTAAAAAAATGTTTTTTCCAACTTAAATATCTGGCACATAGAGTTAATATCCAGGACCTATTTATCTACAACGATTTGTATGTACTCTTATTTAAAATATTGTTTAAACTTGCTTGTGTTTACAAGCTCCATAAATCTTTAGCAAAAGGTGATACTCTAAATTACTTGTGGTTTTCTAGTATAAAACTATAATACACTTTGTAAGGTATGCATGTAGCATTTCTTGGGGTATTTATAATTGAAAGTACCCTTAAATTAGGGGGCAGATTCCCAGGCAATTAGTCCATACGCTTAGTTGAATATTTCACCTTAATTACTAGAGAGATTATCGCTAAGGGATGAAGGTGGTACAATACCGATATAACTTTATTATCCTTCATGTACCAGCTTTAAGATTTAATTTAAGGAATTTCATTATATTTGATAGTTTATTCATATAAGCAAGCCAACCGTAAACGCGCGCAATGCCGACTATCACAATAAAAAATCCCAATTAAAAATATTTTCATTAATTATTATTTGATTCAGAATTTCACTTAAAATTATAATTTATTTTTTATTTATTTTATAAATTTATTGCATAAATAAGTTTACGTATTTAGTATTATTATTATTATCGATAACTTATATAGCGCCATTTTCGTAATAAAATACCTCAAGGGCGATTTACATAGTGATTCTTTTAAATTTGTAGTTAAATTAAAATAATTTATTTTGTTGTCGCATGCTACGGATTTATTCAAATGATTTAGAGAACAAGTGGGTTTTAAGTTTTTTCCGAAACATCACTTCACTTTCACAGCCTCGCACCTCTGCTGGGAGAGCATTCCATGCCATAAGGCCTGCGACCGCAAATGCGCGTTCACTAAATTTAGTGCGCTGTTTGCGTAGAGGTATAATAACTTTTTCTCTCGCCGTAGACGTAATTGATATAAGCGTGAGACGCCTGTCAACTAGTTCATCTGGAATGCATAGTTCCCTTAGATTTTCCGGAGCAGAGTTACGCAGTGACTTATACATAAGCCAACAGAGTTTGTATTCGACCCTTTGTGGAAAACGTAGCCAGTGTAGTTCCCGAAGTAGTGGAGTGATATGACTGAACTTAGAGATTCCGAAAATGAATCTCGCTGCAGCATTTAATACAGATTGTAGGCGAGTACCAAGGAATCTATGTAAAACTAGTAGATTAAAAAAATGATTACGGATCGTCCTCTAGTAAGGATAGTCTCCATCTAACTGTTGGTGTTAGGTTCTAACGTGACTTGTTTTTTTTATAAATCTTTCATAATTATATTGTTTATCCAAATATTTCAATTTTGGGGCCATTTCCAACAAGTTGCAATTCACTCACTCTTAGAAAATGGGAATTAAGTTGGGGTGGAGGGGGGTTCGATTCCCGGACTTCTAATCCATGAATTAAATTCATAATTGTATAACTTTATTTGAAAATAAATAAATAATCAAACACATAAAAATATATGGAACGAATTGAGACGTCACGTTTTTGACAAGATTTGATGTATATTCTATCTCCCTTCGGATCCGCTTATTTTTTTTGTCTTGGACCTTGAAAATTAGTCTATAACTTAATATACCTTGTTCGAATAGTTGAAAACAATTCAGTGTGATTTATTTCCCATAAAATGCCTTATAAATAAAGCCATAAAAATCACGAACAAAGACATGAAAAAGTCTACTAAATTTAATAGGCTAACTTTAATTTGTTTTGTTTAACTAATTTATTTTATTTTATTATTTTTTTTTAGTCAAGAAACAGCACATAATCAAATATGCATATAGTGCAATAATAAACTATTTATTTCGCCATTCATAATTTCAGTGAAGAAACAAGTTTTACTAACTACGTAAGAAGTGTAATTCCATTTATTTATTTTTTAATCTTGGCAACACAATAATGATACATAACATACATTCAATTACAAAATTAATCAGGTTGTGGTCCCGTAGGTAGTGTCGTGGACTCGTGAATCAAAGATCCGAGGATCGCACCCCGCTCTACCACAACCTGATTTACATTTTCAAATAGTGAGTTATTTACAATTCGTTGAAAATGGCCTCGTAAAGATAAATCCTAAGAACGTAAAGATTTCTTTTATATGAAAAAAAATAATTACATAACGTCGTTGCACATCAAGTATAGGCCATGTGACTCGGAGCACATTCTGAGAAAATCGATAAAAACGATTTTAAAAAAACTAAACAGAAAATAACACTTCTGTGTGTGGACGAAGTAGAAAAAATACAGTGTTTTTCAATAAAGTAATATATTTATTTAAAATATTAATTACTTTATGCCTAAAAGTCGCATTTTGATGATTTTCTCAGAATGTGCTCTGAGTCACATGGCCCATATTTGATGTGCAACGACGATAATCTCTTATGGGTGTCGCAAAATGAGTGTTATTTTTATTTTATATTTTATTTATTTGGGATCTTCTTCGTAATCTCAATCCTAAGAATACGTTTATAGCAATGTCCTGTATCTCATCCTCTACTGGTCTCTATTCTCTGTTTTCCTCTTCAGCTCGATATATGATGTGCAGTTCAGATCCTCGCACACTTGCTCTAAATATGCCCGTCGGGGTGCCCTCCGTAATTTGTCCCCTCGGCCATTCCCTCTATTACGTCATGCGGGATTTGGAAAATCAACAGTAATACAGCGAACATACATGTACAAACGCAAAAACACGTAATAAAACCAATAACAGATATTCACAAAAATGCATTATGCATAAACAAGTAGGTATAGAATAAGAATTTGTGTGTGTAAGAGATAGACGGTGGAAAAGTGAGGGTGAGGGTCTGTGTATACCCATATGTGAATAACTATTAATTTTGTCTTAAATAATTAAAGTGCATAAGTTATTATTTGTAAATATTATAAAATAGCAAATTTAAGACATTGAAATAATAGTTGTTAAATAGAGTAAAGTACGTAAACGGACATAAACAATGTGAAATGTCGACAAAGAAATGTGGTTTTAATAGTAAACCACTTTTTTATTTGAGCGATAATTATTATGATTCGTTTTGTTTTTAGTACTATTTTTTGTGGTGATTTTTTAAAAATTAATTGTGAAAAATAGCATCCCTCAGGTGGTGGCCATTTTTCTCTCCGCACATACGTTTTCTATCCAAAACATTTTCCATAACCATTCTCAAAAAAATGAGGGGTTATAGTCTCGATTTCAGTGCGAATGATGTTTTTTAATTGATGGGTGGTTCTGGACTTGTTGACGTACTTTCAATCTTTTGAATATCAGGAGCGGTTCAATCGGGTAATCGCTGAGACCTGTTGAACTCGATTCTGCGTGAAATAATGCGTTCGCTAAAGATATCCCTTAACAGAGCCATTGAGTCCCTTTAGTTTGCGCTGTGGCTCCATCTTGTTAGCAACACTGGTTTGGATTGTTTTCCACAACTGGCCTTAAAAAAAATCTAACAGCAACGACGGTCAATAATCGTTTCGGATGATACACCGCACCAAACACTACACTTAACTTATGCCCAATGAATATGGGTCATATTGGACCCTCTTTGAAAATTCTCGATTATGTGAAAAATAGTTATCATGCTTATCATTTTATTTTACAAAATCCATTTACCACGTGTCTTTCTATGGATTCAAATATATAGAATTTTACGTCTAAATACTATTTACTAGTACTAGGCTAAATACTAGTTTTGGCTAATGTGTTAATACTCTAATTTGTGAATAAAATCGGTGGTATTACAATTTTCCATGAAGTTCCATTATCCTATACAAGTCTAACTTTCATAAGGTAAGCCCTTGCATGTGACTTGGGATATTAAATATTATATGCAATTTTCCGCATTTTCTAAATGCCCCGACGCTTTCCCCATATTAATTTTCTTCCAAGTATTTTGTACGAAAGCGTTTTAAAGGCTTCTCATGTTTCTCGGTGGAACACACTCCACTTAGAACATAAAAAGAAAATAAAGAATTTATATTTTTGCCGTTTGCATTTTTATTATGCACTTAAATGCATTCAAATGAACTTCAACATAGTGGAATTAACCAACCCTGTATATTTATAAACGGTTTTTTCCCTCTATTGCTGGTGTCCATAATACTTGTATTCCTTTAACAAACCACAACAGAGATGGTGAACATTTTAGAGAAGGGAATATGGAAGTCTTGTAATATGAAAAATACGCGTCTAAAATAGAACCAGAACCTTGAACGAGCGTTTTTGTCTCAATGGCTACTCAGGTAGAAATCTTAAAAAATGAAATAATCCATAAAATAAATAAAATTTCTCAAGTGAAAATAAGTGTTGTTGACGCGTTTATCTATCGTTTTTGAGGTCCCAAATGTAGCAAAATGAGTATTATGATAAAAAAAAAATATAAATATATTCATATTTGTGTATTTATTTTAATTTTCCCAAATGAAAATTTCTTTTAACTAACCAATGAAATAAAACTTTTATATTTATAATTCAAGTTAAAACATACTTAATAGAAAATAAGGATTAAAAAAGACTAAAGATATTTAAAAATAGAAATAAAAGTATTTACGTATAAATTACCTTAATTCAATACCATTACTCAATGAGAAAAAGGAAAAAACAGGAAAAAGAAAAGGAGGAGAGATTAAGGAAGAAAAGGGAGATATTTCTTCAGAAGTGATTTAAACAGAAATAATGTAGTAACATATTTGATGGTGGATGGGAGATGATTCTACAGTCGAGCCGCATGGACACTATGTGAGTTATAGAAGAAGGAGAAATTGTGGAAGGGTATTAAGAGAGTGAGAATTAGAACGAAGAGGTAAACCATGAACTGATAAGCGTTGAAAATTTTCACGCAGGTATATAAGAGCGTTAGGACTATGAAGTACATTGAACCAGTGAGAGAGAGAGTGATAGGCTCTCCGCTGTCTAATTTTGAGCCATTTCAGTTGCCTACGATAATCAGAAATGTGGTCATATTTCCCAAGACCAAAAATATACTTTATGCATGTATTCTGAAGTCGTTCAAGTTTATCGAGTTGCTCACAGCTTAAATCAGTCAGGGAATCTTATTCTTAATATTTTATATTTATTTATTTATTTATTTTATTTATTTATTTAATCCAATATAAAATACAATACATATACATAGTTAGCAAAAATGTCTATACAATAGGTAGATACATTCAATATATATATTTTTTATGGATATAGCCACTCCACTGGCCCACAGGCACGTTTCGGAGTGTCAGTGTATTATTTATTTACACATAATTGTACATAATTTCACATCAATTGTGTAAAAATTTAAAAGAAATGAAAAAAATAAACTAAAAATTAAAACATATCTACATCAATAAAACAAAAAAGGATCTTCAAGAAACTATAATTACATTCTTATATGTGAAACATATTCCTCAGCTTCCTGTGTAGTCTTTTTAGCAATCCATTTATGTACTCTAGCTTTGAAAATATTGTTTTTCATTTTGTTCGCCAATATGTCCTTGCTTAAAAAGTTGTATAGCTTAGGGGCCAGAAAAGTATAATGCCTTTGTCCGTAATTTGTTTTTTTTTTGGGAGCAGAAGTATTGTCTTTTGTCTTTGCCTAGTGTCGTAAATTTGTTGTCTGTCATTATGTCTGTCAGGATTTTGATGGAAATGTCTTAAAATTGTCTTTATGTATATTTGTCTTTTGTCTAGTACTGGAAATTCTGTAAAAAATCTGTCTATATATATTTATATTTTCGACACTTGACACTTGTGCAACATTTACACACATTTCCACCCTCATTCCAATAAAACACCCACCCTCTTACTTACTTACACTCACGCAAACATACTAGTATGTATTTTACGTGAATTTAATGTATTTCAGTGGATATCTGTCATTGGTTTTATTCTCTGTATCTTTTATTTGTTATATTTTTGTTACATGTATAACTGTTGATATCCCCAATAAATAAAAAAAAAAAAAAAAAACATAAGCGTAATCTAGAATGGGTAGTGGGAATGCTTGTACCAGAGTGCATTAAGTATTAATGGCTAAGAATTTATGTAACCTTCTAAGTGACTGTACACTGAAAAATATTTTGCGGTTTATTTTATAGTACTTTATATAAGATTTTTTCAAAGAACACTTGTCACTTTCTAATGACCTAAAAAATATACAAAACATATACGTACTTAAAAAACACCTAAATAAAACAGTTTCTCAGCCCGTGTGACGAGTGATATGTGAAGTTATTTTATCGACTTTTTATCAAAACTATTGTGTCACAATATATTATATCCCCTCATACCAGCACTTTTGCTGATTGGGAATATTTCGTACAAATAAAATATGGAATGTAATATGTAAAGTTAAAAGCGATGTATTTTGTCATAAATAAATAAATTGTTAATTTTATTTACTAAGTAAAATCTGCAAATAAAATTTATGGAAATCAATTCTCACAATCTATTCTGCACCAAAACAAGACGTTTCCCAATATCTAGTTTATGTTTTAAACCAAAATGTTTCTCTCTCGAGCGAAGCAGTTGCAAGTTTTATGAATCCACCAATATTCTTATTAGCATACATAAGTCTGACGTCTGTTCTACAGATCGTGGGCATTCTGCGAAATAGCATTAAGTCAAAATTACTAGTTTAGATATATTCGAGTTTAAAAATTTGTTAGGCTTCAACAGTTAATTTTATAACTAAACATTATTAAGCCGATTATAAAAATACTACATTAACCTCTCAGCTACAGAAAAAAAAATTTCCACTACTACCATCACGCCATTTCCCCGTAGGGGTAGGCAGAGAGAATGAACCGCCACTCACGTCTATCCTGGCATACAATCCTAGCCTCTTCCACATTCATACATCTTGTCATACATGCCCTTCGGTTCTGTCTGCTTTTGACATGACCAGACTTAAGATTTTGGTTTATCTGATCATGCCACGTCTTCCTTGGTCGTCCTCGTCTTTATAAAAAAAAAATATAAGTAATCTTTTTATTTGATTATTTATAGCTTCTATGGGCTTTTACATTTATTAGTAATACATTCAAGTACAACATTGTAACACAAGTATATGTATTGAGTTAAAAGTAAGAATAATGTAAAAAAAACTAAAATAAAGACCCTTTTCACACATACCACGCCAATCCACCCGGCCCGGTAAGTTTACCGGCAAAAGGTGACACATTGTGTATGCGTTTGTAGGATGAACGCGGTATAGTTACCGGGCTGGGTGGATTTTGCGTGGCATGTGTGAAAAGGGCCATACAATAATTAGTAATAAATAAGGAAATGTACCCACATAGATATAGGGGTATACAGACAAATATTTAGAGGTACATAAATATATAAATAAACACACATTCATACATACATATGCATACATACACACACACACACATATACATACATGTACATAAATATATGTATTATTATAGAGATACATAAAAAAAATATCTAAATTATTTTTAAGAAGGAGCAATTTCTTAAGCTTTAAGAAGCCTATGAGAAGCCTTAAAAATTTTTTTTTAAGAAAAAGCAATTTCACAAGCTTTTATAGGGAATTGTTACACTTAATAACACAGTAAACTATTTTACATGCAAGTCTGTGTAACTTTTTTATTATTACTTATATAAAAAAAAAATATTATGGATAAATTACATACTATGTTTACCGATAAAAATATGTAAAATGGATTTAGAAAAATTAATTGTACAACAACAACAACAACAACAAACCATCACGCCATTTCCCCGTAGGGATAGGCAGAGAGGATAGAACGCCATAACACTCTATCTTGGCATACAGACCTCGCTTCCTCTACATTCATACATCTTCTTATGCACGCACGCTGATTATTCCTACTTTTGACATGTCCATCTTCAAGTATTTGATGGACTTGATCGTGCCATGTCTTTCTCGGTCTTCCTCGTTTTCTGCATCCATTGCATTTGCATGTACATGTTGAAAAATGTTTTCATTCACAATTTTAAAATATGTTTATTTTTTAAATATGCCTTCGCGAAAACAGACCATATTTGATCATGAAACTCGTGATATCAAGATTCATGTTAGTCTACAATGTTTGGCTTTTTTATTACTATTTGTAAGGGCAGTTATTCTCACGTGGTTTTTACGAAGGATTTTGACGTTATGAATAAATTATATATTCGTTGCGCCTTGGTACTATACAGTTATATAATGTGATATATTAAACCCGTTTCTTTCAGACATAATACCCAAAAAAATACTTAAAAAATCGTAAAATCACTAATATATGTAAATAATCGCGGGTGAAATAATATACGATGGTCTTTTAGTGCAAAGTACGTACTGGATAGGCAAAACATCAAACTTTTCTGCTTATCGTTACGTATAAGGGTGTGGCCAATGCAATGAAGCGTTTTAACGGGAATCCAAAATTATAAATTTCAAAATATTATTTTTGTTGCTAATAAGTACCTTTTTTTTAACAGAAAGTATTTTATATGCCTTTATTTCTGTTTTTTTTTTTCAGAAATATCAGTATCCTTGATAAAAGGATAAAATATTTTTTTCTTATTATCTTAACGAATTTATATTCTATTGACTTATCATGGAAAATAATTTGGCTTGTCTACTCTAGTAGACAAGATTTTTAATTTATGTGTTAAATAATTAAAACAATTTAGAGTAACGACTCCAAGAAGAACCTGAGCGTTTTCTTTTTAATACAGTACATTATATTCTTCACGATTAACAGTATTGCTCAAAAACCGTTTGTTTATCTAAGAACAACGTCTTGCAGTACATTCACTCCATAGAGACATAAAGAACAAACGAACGTGGCCTATAAAGATACCACAGAGCGTGGTAACGTCCAGTCAGCCCAACAAGTGAGCCCAAGCAAGTCAACCCAGACGTGCAGCAAATCGGTTCCAGCATGTGGACCAAGTGCAGTCAATTCAACTCATCATCGACATTACTCTCACGCTCTACAACAAAATGTCATATATGTTTTGCCATGTAATAAATAGGCATTAAACATAAACCTCGTATTTTTCTCCAACTGTGGTAGGAGCTCCAACCCTCAACCCCAGCATAAATCCTTCACATGATTTTTTTGTAGATTAAAGAGTATTTATTTAACAACATAACCTCGTCATTAAGTCAAAACGGCAAAACTTTAACTTAATGCTTTTTCACAGAATGCCCTCGAGATATACTCGTAAATCTCCGTGTTTCGGTAAAGCAGCAGTATATAGAGTATATGAAGCTATTCCTTGCATATGTAGCAGTTTTCAAGGTTGCTTTTTACATAAAATTCAACAAGTTGAAAAGAAAATAGCAAAATTTAAGATGGCTGTAAATATGTAATTTATGTTAGTTGCTCAGAACAAAGAAAACGATAACGCTTTTAAATAGATTTTTTAAAGTAACCAATATACTGCTATGATCTAAAAAATAAGGTTAAAAAAATAATTTAGAATACGCAGGCTCTTCGATTCTTGCAAATCTTGTTTTTAGGTTTGTAATACTGTCACTAACATCTGTGTGAAATTTCATGTCAATATCTGCATTTGTCCAATAGTTTCACACGTGTTTTGCGAACGGATATTCAAACATGGGCAGAATGGTGAATAATACACAGTATGTAAAGAGGCCACTTAAACCACCCAATGACAGGTCATAAGCCATGTAAATGCTTAGACTTCCATATTCCCTTCTCAAAAATGTTTTCTCTTTCTGTTGAAATAAATTAAAATATGAATAACTCCTTAGGGAGGAAATCCAGCCAGTCTGCAAGCATTTGGACATACTCAAACATTGTTGAATTACTACCTAGTAAAAGAAGAAGTATAAAAATTGGAACATTGTTTTCAGGCGTTGCCTAGTAGGTGATTTGGTTCAGTCGGATGAATATCACCTACGTGATAAAGGTTTCAGCTCTTTTACTTCACAAAAGTCAACAGATGGAAGAGTTGAAGAAATGTGGATGTTTATATTCCCTTCTAAAAAATGTTCTCCATCTCTGTTGAAAGAAAATTTAAACTCTTCGATTATCGTGTTGAGGTGCATTGTGAATTCATTTCGCCGGACCAAACTGTTAACAAGGAATATTATTCACACGCAAAAAGAGGCCAGAATAAGGGACAGACAATCCTTAATTTTTGCAACACGATAATGCACCATTTTGCACTGCATTGGTGCTTCGAAAACATTTTGCCGAAAATTCAACTCATATTGTTCCACAACTATCTTATTTGCCTGATTTAGCACCATTTGACTACTGACAAGTCCCTAAGCTTAAGAGATCGCTCCGGGGACACCGTTTTCACATGGTTGAAGCGATAAAAACCTTTTAATAATTGTTTCGAGGATTGGAAAAAACGTTGGCATAAGTATATATTGCATCGGGAGGGGAATACTCTGAAGGCGTTAAAATAGATTTAGAAGGATAAATAAAGATCTTAAAAGTTTTAAACGATTTCACCTAATTTTTTAATCCCAGTGTTATACGAGTATATTGAGTGCTATGTCCTTTTTTTTCAAATTTGAAAATGAGCACAAAAAGTAAAATAAATCGGTTAAGTTTTATACATACGTCATTCTAAAGAAAAATTTCTGCTCTGTATTGCTTTTACGTTAAGGCAGTAATCTGGTAAAACGAACGCAAAATTAGGAAATCATACGATTTTGCCATTTTAAAACGAATGTTTTTTTTTAATCGAGCAATAATAAAAAATTAAAAAAACATAAATCAGATAAAAACAATTTTTTTGAAGGTTATAAAAATTCTCTTAAAAACTCTTAAAAAATAAAATTAAAAGTTTTATGTAACTAAAATATAATTACTTTTAGACCGGCAGATTACGCCATTTCAAATTTAGACTAAATTTAGGTATCTGGGATCTCAATAAAGACTAAGTATTGAACAAAAATTTCGTGTAATGATTTGAAGATAATAAGTTGAACATAAAAATGGACGAAGCCAAATTTTAAATTTTGATTTTAAAAAGAAATACAGGCGTTTTAAATCACATACATTTTTGTGACATTATCTTTTATTTCTACGTGAAATTATACCTTCGGTAATACTTTGAATAATGATACTTTAAATTTATTGAAATACTTTAGTTGAAACCTTTTTTTATAGAATTGTATTCTTTTTTTTTAAAGAAGATAATTCTGGATGTAATATTTAATTTATAACAACATCTTAATTACGTTTTTATGACCTTCATACCGGCCCTCACCAAAAACGATAAAAGCAGGTATTGTGCGATTAAAAAAAAACATTCGTTTTAAAATGGCAAAATTTTGTGATTTTCTGATTTCGCGTTCGTTTTACTAGAATACAGCTTCAAATTATTAAATAATATTACAAGCATTCAAAATGGAATGCAAAGTAGATGAAAGTGGGCATTTTCGACACGTCCTTCTGTTCGCGTTCAAGCGAGAGACTAAGGAAGAAAATAAATAAAAAGAATACACTCCTTACATATTGACTAATTTGTTGAAAAATTATGAATGAGAAAATATTATTTTTTATTTTTTTATAATTTGTCCTCTAGTTATCTTCATTTGGAAAAAAACCATCATACCTAACATTTTTTATTTATTTATTTATACATTTTATCATAAATACAACTTTATGTTCACTTTGCCCAGCTAACAAGGGTACATACCCCGTTCCAAGCTAGGCAATTACATTTTAATACAAGATAATGGTTTACAAGTTAATAGAAAGCACAGACTAATAAAATATAAACTTACTCGTATACACATTTTGATACATATACATACACACATACATATATACATACATACACATATATACACATATACTGTATTAAAATCCATACTCAAGATAAAATTTTCATGGCGGTTTTCGAGAAAAGCGTTTTTATTTAATACCGACCCCTATAATTCTTCTTCATTATTTTACAAGTAATAAATATAATAAATAAACAATTCTCCTTTTTCTGCTTATTTGTCTGTCTATGTTCTGTTCACATCGGCCATCAAATAGCCGATACTTTTTCGGTGCTAGGGTGAAGTTAGTTTTTAAATTAATTACCGAGACAAATTATAAGTATTATTTTTTCTCTGGTAACTTACGCTCAAACATTATTTTTTCCATTTCCGATCGTAATGGAGTTTGGAATGTCAAGTTTGGTGCAACGGGAAATTGGGTGAAAAAAATTTTTACACACCGTAAAAATCAGAACATTTAATTGAATGGCGAAGTTTTTCTAAAACGTATGAATCTAAAAATCTAAAAATTAGTTCTCTGAAATTGACTAATGACAGAGTATGTGATATTTTTCCGGCTACCGGGAAGCCGACCCTAATTTCAAAATTCACAAAACTTTAAAATATCTTATCGCTGATAATACGATTGATTATTTTTTTTGCATAGTTTGACAGTCTATTGACTATTTTTTTTTACATATTACAACAAAGATGGAGAACATTTTAGAGAAAGGGATATAGAAGTCTAGGCGTCTACAGGGCTTATGACCTGTCATTGGCTGGTTTTAGTGGCCACTTTGCACACTGTGTAACATTCACCATTTTGCCTATATTTGAACATATGTTCCTTCAATTCTTCCATCTGTTGATGTTTGTGAAGTTGAAGAACTAAAACCTTTATGAGAATGAGAATGTTACACAGTGTGTTAAGTGACTACTTAAACCAGCGAGTGACAGGTCAGAAGCCATGTTAATGCCTAGACTCTCAAATTTTCTTCTCCAAAATGTTTTCCCTCTCTGTTGTAACGAAATAAAGATCTTAATAACTCCCTAGAGAGGAAATCTAGCCTGTCTGCAAACATTTGGACAAACTCAAAACATTTTTGGGTAAAGTAAATGCTTTGAATATAAATTATAAAGAAACATTCAATCGAAGTTTAGAAAAAGAGGTTAAAAATGAAATTCTAATTATTTTTTAATTGGTTAAAATAAAAATAAAATCACTTTGTTTCAACTATTTTTATTATCAACCCATTTTAAAGCTAGACAAGTTTCATTACCGAGGTTTATTTTAATAATTTAGTGTAATTTACTAAGGGTGTATATGAAGCTTTAAAACAGGTCGAATATAAAATATTTTATAAAGTGGTTAATAACATTTTTTTTTTTAATTATAATAAATAACCATAAAGTAAGAGTTTTAAATATAAATTTTATATTTTCAATATGGTTCTCTCGTATTTTTTCTGTAGATATACGTAGAACGGTTTTTTATAAGAACTTTCTGTAATCTTAACCTGGATAAAAATAAGTATCACGTATTCAATCACTGGTGCTGAGTTTGGATCATGTGATTGAAAAAAGCAAAACCAACTCTGGAATTGGATTCATTAAAAATACATTTATGTAAACGAGTTTATATTTTCAAATAGGTATATCGAACTACAAATTTAGAAATATATATTAAATATTTTTATATATGCGAGAGTATACGTATTTGACAAAATACTATTTCAAACTTCAAAATAAATTAAGATAAGCTGAGGATTAATAATTTATTATTTTTCAAATAAAATAGCGGTAGGTTATCGACTGAAGTACAACTATTTAATTTTATTCATATATAAAATTAATAAAATTTATTAAATGCGTGTTATATTACTTATCTGAACACAAATGTTGTTAAATCAATGAATACTTTTATTTATGTTCTACTATTGTAAATGTTTTTTTTATAAGCAATTAATATTTTAATCTACCGACCTTACCCCAGTAGCGAGCGGTGAGTTTTTAAATTGGTAAGCTACGAAAAATCTGATATAATGTCCATAGCGGTAGTATGGCATATAAAAAACAAGTCTATTTTATATTTGATAAATAATTATTATATATTTGATAAATGATAAATAATAAAAGAAAATAGTTTCAGCAAAAATATTTTCTTGATTTATTGATTGATTTGGTGTTTATTTTGTAGAACTCCATATTTAAACTTAAAACACTGTGTTCAGTAGACTCAAATCAGTGTTTGATTTCTAATATTATAAGTTTAAAAATATTTTCTAATGTAGCACAAATATTTGATTTAAAGAATACAATTTGAAAAACCTGATTGCAAAAAAAAATGGAATCCCCCCAGGATTTGAACACCCGCCTTCGTCATAAGAAAGCAACGACCTATCCGCGCAGCTATCACGTGTTTTGGGTCAGTTGCCGAAAAAGTCAATAATAAAACTGGATAATTCATTCGCGTACCGGTGCATATTTGGTTAAGTATGACTATTATAACTTGTCTTGAAATAAAACACTATTTCTCAATAAATGAGATAAAAACTAAATAATTAAAAGTATTCCTTACCGAGTACGATAGTTCACCAAACAAAACACAAATTACGTTTTAAGAATCATTGTTTCATCGACTTTTATATCACATTAGTATTCACAAAACGACATAAGTTATACATGTTATAATTCTTCAAATATATTTATTCTTAACACTATACGCTAGTAACGTTTTTATCATAACTCTAACTAAATTTTTCAAGTTTAAATGGATACTGAAGAATAACCTACGATATTCAACTGTCATCGTATGCACAAAAACGAATTACAATTCAAAAACAATTAGCGAATCTTTGTTTTTTAAAACCCACTAAAGGATTTATACTATATTATGGATTAAAATATCAATTCGTTTCGATTAAAATATCAAAATACTAATTTATTTTAAAGCAAATTTACTTTCAAACCACCGAAACATAAGTATGATTAATTACTTACTTATTATTGTAACTTCCGTGTTAAGACATATAAAATATATTCGTTATCTCTTTCTCACACATAACAAATGCGTATATTGTCACCTTCCTTAGACTGTCGTAAGTCAAATTGATGTATTTTAAAGAATACTAGCCCTTACGACAAAGTATTGAAAGACTTAAATGCATTAATGAAAGCTGCAAGATTTTACTGTAATCGCAAGTGTAACTTTTCGAACAAGATTGTAAAATTTTAGGTTTAAAGACATATTTGAATTAGTGTATTTAAGTCAGCCGAGTAATCTTGTGTAATCCAGTAGTAATAATTTTGGCCAATAGAGGCGCAACTGGTCGCTGTATAGAATAAAGGAATATGATATATATTTACTTACCCAAGAAAAATAATATATTTTTTTGGTGATGTGTTTTTTCCTAATAATACTGTAACACAAAACATTACTTTCGATGTCAAAAAAATATGGTAAACTGCCTGTAATCGATTATAAGGAGCATTCGCCTCTGCCTTACGCATATGATTACGCAAATATTATGTGAATCGTTTGTGTAGGTATGACTGCGAATTAAATGTTATAGAATATGATATTTTTGTATGCTTTATTAGAAATGATTAATCCGTGAAAAGGCCAAAATATATGGAGGGGCCGTGTGGCCATGTGGCCATGCGGAGCGGTGCGGTGAGAGGAATTAAGGAGACGGGTTTGGATCCCAGCAGAAAATTAAATGAATCTCCTACCTTCTGAATTTATCTTGATGCTTTCCTACCTTCTGAATTTATCTTGATGCTTTGACTGGAGGCTGGAGATAACTCTGGGACACTCCACTTTTCACTTAATTCGTTGTTTTTGCGGATTGCGGTAGCGGGAGCAGTTACGCGGTGCGGAGCGGTACGCGGTAAGCGGCGGTGATCAAGACGACTCAGTGGTCAATTTTTAACTAAAACTACTGGGTGGTGAGGAACATGGGTGTGGATGAGAGTATTTGTTAAATGTGGGTAACATAAAATATTTACAAAATTATAAATAAGAATATATAAGTATATAATATCGGCGCAACCAGTTGGGCTTATCCAGAGACCAATATACATTTAATGAGTTAGAAACTACCTTAAATATATCTTCTCTTCAAGACATATTATGACATATGAAGATAACCCGCACCTAGAGTATTCCTCTGTTATTTGGTCTGTGTATTATGATGTTCACATCAAAAAATTGAATCAATTTAACATCAAGTTTTAAGAAAGATAGGCTGGAGGTTGGACTTATCCAGCGACCAATATACGTATTTTTTGTTAAAAACTAACATTAATATATATTTTCTTCAAGGCCGTCAAAATAAATCCGACCTTCTAGTCCTATTGAAAATTCTCAACTCACTCTTCGATGCGCCTGAGCTACTGAGTTCAATAAAATCAAATATCTCAACTAGAAACCTCAGACAAAAGTTACTATTTCATACCGATAACCATAGAACTAACCATGGTTTTTATTCCCCTATGCCCAGAAGTCATAGGTCTGCTAACAAACATACTAGTCTTGATTTCTTTGATAACAAGTTGTCTTCTTTTATACGATCACTGAATCTAATTCAATTATAAACACCTCTCTCAGGCTTTCACTCCCTCCAAGTCTACTATATACTACTGTGTCTTTCTATTTTCCTTTACAATATTTTTTTATGTATAAATATGTCCTTAAACATGCTTATTGGGCGTATATAAATAAATAAATAAATGCTTTCCGGATGACCCTCATATATTTAACATTTTAACACGAGATAATATTTTTATTTACGTGTTGTTTATTTCTCTATTTTTTGTTTGTTATAAAGCTTCTCAAAATCAGTACATGAGTGTTTTATCGATTCATGATAGCCAAAACATCGTAACCGACAAAAACAGTATTTGAAAGGGGAATATTTTTTCTTCTTAATTACTAAGCAATACGTTTTGAGAACCAAATTTGATGATGTCAATGAAATTTGGTTGCCAATATATAGTCCTTAATAATTAAGAAGAAACAGTATTCTCTTGCAAAATACTGTTTGTGTCGGTTACGATGTTTTAGCGATCATGACTCGCTGTGTTTTAAGTATCTAATGCGCTTAACGAACGCTAGCAAGGGAGTAAAAGCAAAACAGAGTGGCATAAACACGTTTTATTTCTAAAGAAACAGCAGTAAAAAGAAAACATTAAATCAAATCCAAAATGTTTTTGACATTTCACTGAAATTACCGGCGTAAAATACATTCTCAAAGAGCTTCACTTTTAGGTAATATCGGAACTCGATATTCGTTAGCGATGCGCATATTGGATGCGTTCGATAGAAATAACAGAAAATACTTCATAACCGATTATAAAAAAATACCCGATTGGTCGAGTGATAATATTTTTTGTAAAGACTGGATTTTACCACCGAGGGAGTTATTAAGATTTATATATTACAACGGAGGTTATGAACATTTTAGGGAAGGCAAATATAAGTCTTGGCATTTACAGAGCTTATGACCTGTCATTGGCTGGTTTAAGTGGCCACTTCACACACTGTGTAGCATTTACAATGTTGCTAATGTTTTAACATCCATATTTCTTCTATCTCTTGATTTTTGAATTCACCACACTTCCAACTTGTGTTCCCAAAACCGATATTTTATAATTAACCAATCTGTAATCTTTCTTCTAAAACTTATTTTTTTAGTAAGTTTTTTTGCTTCTCCAGAACTTTTAATCTTAATTTCTCTGTGATTTTTGTTTTAATTTTCCAAAATAATTGAGTTTAGTATCTTTATTTTATTTTTTTTCCCTTATAATTTCCATTTATTTGTTTTGAAAATATACCTTTAAAGTAATGTCCGAATCGACGTCCGACATCTGATTGCATAAACACATAACCGATTATTTTAATGATAATTTCTATAACCGGATACCCAAAAGATAATCTCTATAATTGATAACCGATTATCTATGTCTCGTTATTATTATTTTTTTTTTTAAAATGAAATTCTCATATTTTTAAGTTGCAATTTTTATCATTATTGGTTTATTTTATAATTTATATTTATTTTTCAATTTGTATTATTTTTAGTTATTACATTTTTATTTTAATGTTGATTATATTATTTTTTTGTCGTTAACGTTTATGGTAAAAAATTAATCTGATTTGAATTAATTTTAACTGTTTTTATATCATTTAATGAAAAAGATATAACGTAAACACAAGGAAGTTCTAGCTTGTCAGGACCAGAAACAAAGACTGTACATTCTTAAAACATTAAAATAAGGCAACAAAATATACATTCAATGATTTTTGCCGTGGCCGGTTATGAAAAATCGATTATTTCGTTTGTAAAAATAATAATATTATTCGATTTTCATAATCGACTATGCACATTACTAATTTTCGTTCATGAATGTTCGTAAAATATTATTATAAGCAGCTTACTGCACAGTTCATATATTTATAACGAATATCGTCCAGTGAAAATTTATGATAATATTTATTTTTGGAACGTCATGCGTCATAAAATTTTACACTTCTGATAAATATGCTAAAAGACTCACAAAATAAAGATAAGCGATACAAAATTGTGCGAATTTTTTTTTAATTTATCGTAAATTTTATTTTCTTTAGCTTTGTATTTAACCCAAATTGGTGTTATAAGTTTCCTCAGAAGTTAAAAAGCCACAAGAGACATCATCATTTCCTCTTTTACACTTAATAATGTATAGGGCACTCTATTGCACCATGTCAGTGAACTTTTGTATACAGATAATACAGGTAGAGATGATTCCGGAGTACCACAAGGGTCAAACCTTGGTCCACTCCTCTTTACCATCTTCATAAATGATATCGTGAAGTTCATCAACTTTTCGGAATTTCTTTTACTTGCTGGTGGTTTGAAATTATTTCTCGGGATAGAAAATCCGGTTACTAACAGTTTGCAACTTAGAAGGGATAGGTTTACACTGACCCAATTTTTCCGACTGATTTTAGTTTTATCGAGAACTCAGCCATTTTAGAGAGTATAAATTTCTATCTTCCTGATGGTTATTAAATTAAATATAATAACTAGTCAGTATGTTGCCGGTGGAATGCAACTGGGCGTTTGCAGCATTTTATAGAATCACACCCTCCGGCAAGATGTGACGGTTTGAACCCCATACTTATTTCTTGGGGTTAATTTTATTTAATCCTATTTTCACGTAAACCTCAAAATAATTGCGGCACCTCTACAAACTAGTGATCCCAACTGATTTATTTTAATTTTTATTGTTTGGAATTTTGAATTTAAAATATTGGAAATTGTATAACGTTTTTTACCTTAAACTAATCTTAAATGTATAAACTATTGAAATCTAATACATTCAAATACTATAAAAATATAAATCGAGACTGCTGGTTGACAGCTTTTTCCAATGCGGGCTTCAGTCGTGTCCCAGTTACGGGCGACAAATTTATAAATAAACCGTTCAAAAGTAAATAATGTATTTTTCTTAACATAATTGAAATGCAAATGTCAGTACAGAAACTCGTTTCAGCATATTTACTTATTTCCTTTTTTTTAACCACAAATACGGCCAAACTTTCATATCAAAACAACTGGTTTAAAAAAAAAAAAAATTCTGAGTATACTGAGTTATTCGCCATGATATAATTCTTCATCTTATTTAAAATATCTTTCTAAACTCTATGTCATCAATCTCATTGATTTACCCTTATATGTTTTGACTAACAATACTATGCACCCTGAAGATAAGAAAAACATGAGAGTATGTTTGTAAATAGTCACAAAATCCACCCTATTTTGCTATTCGCGTCATCCAATCAACTTTTAAAATACGCAAATTGCACTTTTAATAGGAAAATAAACTTTCACAGACAACTTCTAGGATAATACAATTCCATTTTATGATAGAAAAAGAAACGTTAGAGCTCTTTTTATGGATATGCAATCAAATGAAGTTTTGTGGTGTATTGTGCAATGATAAAATTGGATTTCTGAAATTTAATATGTACGCTGTTTTTCTGTATAAGGAACATCAAGAGTACAAATGAATTTAAAAAAACTAATAATTGACTGATAATTTATATTGGTGTTTTTTGTAGATATTTCTTGATAAAATTCCATAGTTAATGATTTCGATAAAATTACAAATAAAATTATCGATAAAACATCTTGGTTTAGTTTCATTTTATTTTAATCGTGAAGTTTACCAGCCCTAAAGACGCCTTCTTTGCGCATTTAAAAAAAACATTTTTTACTTTTCGTTCTGACATTTTAAACAAATTCATACAAAGCACTTTAATTTTTAGTTATACACAGTTTCATAAAACAAATACACGGAATTTGTGTATATTCATAAAAACTCTCCTTTAAATTCGCGACTCATGTCTGAGGATGGTGATCACGCCCGACTCCAGTCATTACTGGTCTGTGGACAGTTTCCCTCTATATGGAACGGTCTTGAACTGTTCTGTGGGCATTTGTCACTGTTCTGATAAGTCAGTGACTGAGCCGCTCGTTTCATCTTGTCGGTTTATTTCCATGCGACCTTGTCCCTTCGACACTTCCCAGAAGAATAGTTTTCTCAAAGTATTGGATTTTGCCCTGGAAATTTATTTAAACTAACAATACAGCACTCCTGCCAATTACAATTTATATTTACCATATAATTAGGTATACACAAAAACATGATAAAAAAATCACAATAGATTTCCAAGGTCTATAAAAACAATAGTAAACAAAGACAAATAATTTACTAATACATATTATGATACTTAGTTAAAGAGGAAGAGTCTAAAATTGGTTATCCCAGAATGGAAAAGATCCACCTCTCTCGGTAGGTTGTTCAACAGACTAATCACTATCATTCTCCCCACAGACATCAACAACGGTAAATTTGTCCTGCATTCTGGTAGAACAAATTGTCTGTGTTGCCTAGCTCTTAAATGATTTATAGGTTCAGATAATTTTGTGCGCTCCAAAATATTGGGATTGTAAATTAACGAGTTCAGAAGTTTAAAGACTGTCATAAGTAAGGCAATGCTCCTTCTGGTCAGCCAACATATTATACTAAGTTTACCTAAAAGGAACAATGATGGGTACTGCAATGGGTAGTATCCATACTCTCTCAGGGGTAACAAAGAAACTTCTTCTGTGTTCTCTCAACCATTAGTGAGTAAGTGGCTTCTTCAGCCCCTATTTCCAAAGAACTGCAGGATTCTTTTCTCTAACATGAATGTTAGTCTATCTTTTATATCTAGTTTCTGGAGTAAAGATAAATTCATTTAAAATTAACATATACTTAAATAGAAATAACAGCATTAGTATATAAATAACGTTAATTCAATACTAGTTCGCAATCGGAAAAAGGAATAAAAGCAAAAAGAAAATAATGATAGATTATGGAAGAAAAAAAATTTCATTTTTCTAGACGTGATTTAAATAGATACTGTAGAGACATCTTGGTGATATGATATTGGATTGGAGATGATTCCACAGTCGAGCCGCATGAACACTTTATGAATTAGAGAAGAAAGAAGAATAGTGGGTGGAAATTAATTGGGTGCTTTGAGAATTAAAACGAAGAAGTAGACCATCTCTAATTCTCTAAAAGTAAAATCGAGTTTTCTGTTCGAAAAAATTGTATAGAAATGTGTTCAATTACAGGTCGTTTCCCCGTAGGGGTATGCAAGCTTACAAAATTTACCGATTTAATCAACTCTTCTATGTAAATGTATCTACAACAAACTACAGTGCACACTCGCTGATAAGGAGAATTCATGCGTTTGCAAATGAATACGTAAATGATATAGATATATTTAATATAACACTTTTATTTTTTTATTTTTTTATTTATTTATTTTATTAGGTAAACAAACAGTATATACACATATATTGTCAATTTCTTTGTATATTAGTGTAAGAAACTCATGCATACTCCAAAAAAATTGTTTACACTTAATACAATAATTTTAATTATGTTCAATATAATAAATGTAAAAGAAACGAAATGAAAAAATATTTATATAACAATAATAATAAAGTTAAATGTCTGCTTCTCTCAAAATTTCTATAATTTTTGACCTAAATTTACATACATTATCACAAAAAATATCAGCCTCGGTAAATATATTGTTATATTGGTCGCATATTCTAGGTATTGTAGATTGTTTAAAATAGTTTGTTGACGCGTTTTCAGTGTAAAACAAAAGGTTTTGTCTTGTCGGTCTAGATGGCACACGGAATGGAAGTCTTTCTAGTAGGTTAGGAGAATCAATTTTATTATTTATTAATTTGAATAAAATTAACTGGTCCAACATTATTAAGAGGGTTTATTCCATGGTACTGCATACTTTCAGCGTGATTAGAAAAGTTAATGTTTAACCGGTAGTCGACCTGCTTAAAAAAAAATTGTTGAACCCTTTCTAGTCTATAAATACTTACATTATAGTATGGTGACCAAATAGGAGTACAGTATTCTACCTGGGGACGAACAAATGTTTTGTAGAGTTTTTCATATGTCTCTGCATGTTTAAAAGGTTTTGATACTCGCATAATAAGTCCGACCATTTATATGTTTTTTTTAGGACTGATTCAATATGAATATTAAACATTAGTTTAGTATCAATAATAACACCTAAGTCGCGAATTTGACTATCTGTTATAGAGATCGGGGTATTATTAAAAGAGTAAGGGAAGCTGATTGTTCTTTGTTTGCGCGAAATACAAAATGAATGACATTTACTAATATTTAATTCCAGTAAATTTTGATTACAATACTGAAAAAGTCTGTCGAGATCTTCTTGCATATTTGCACAGTCAGTGTGAGATTTAATGCAGGCGTAAATTTTCATGTCATCAGCAAAGGATATGAATTTAAAGCATTTGTGTATGTCATAAGTATATGCGATAAATATATTTAAAAGGTAGTGTATCAATTTACTACCTTCAAATTGAAATACCCAAATAATACTTTCTTGATTTAAATTGGGTACTGTTTATATTGTTTATTGTTTTATCATTTACTTGGCGGGAAAACATTTTGAAATTATTTAACATAAAGCACTGTAATATTTACACCTGATGATGGGTACTTAGTTTATATATACACCTGATAATAAGTAATTCAGAAAACCTAAAACTAGTTGTGTTATAATATATTAAACTCTTATGTGTACCGTTTATTAACTTATGACTGTATTTTTGATAATTATTTTTCTTACTTCTTCTAATTTTAAGATTCTTTTCATATAACTTATACGAAAAAAATCACTTTTGTTCCCTCCACTGCAATATATATATATTTAAATATGCATAAGTACCCATATATTTTTTACTAATATGTAAAAATTATCATTTTTATATTTTTCTTACTCTCCTTATTTCATTTTTATTTTTTGCTACTTTTGCGTAAAATACATGTCTGTCTTCAACAACAACAACAACAAACAACAAACCATCACGCCGTTGCCCCGTAGGGGTAGGCAGAGAGGATAGAACGCCATAACACTCTATCTTGGCATACAGACCTCGCTTCCTCGACATTCATACATCTTCTCATGCACGCACGCCGATTATTTCTACTTTTGACACGTCCATCTTCAAGTATTTGATGGACTTGATCGTCATGTCTGTCTTTACATTTAAAAATACACTTCTATTCTTTTCACTTCAAAATATCTATGTATTATATGTATAGTTGAAGAGTATACCCATATATTTTATACTAATATGGAAAGATGATTTTTTTTTGTATTTTAATTTTAATTTTTCTTCTTTAAATCATTTTTACTTTTTGCTCCTTTTGTGTAAAATACATGTCTGTATTTATGTGAATATGTATGTAAAACATTTAAAAGCCTACAAGGCGTTTAAACAAATAAAATAACTTACTTATTACTGAAGTTACCCTAAATTATATTTTCCTACACAAGCAATCGAAGAAAACTCTGTTACCTTATCATTTGAATCATGGCCTTTTGAATACAATTCTAGATAAAATCACAATTTGCGTTTTAATAAATATTCTTCAATTAGATTAAGCTAAAGTAATGTACAATTTATTTGTAGCAGTTTGTAAAAAATATTAAAGCTAAAGTTTTACGTGGCCGAGAGATAGAATTACCTTAAGTGATTAGTAAAACCCAGAAGCTTCGAAATAGTTGGCTCGTTTTCGTAACACTCCCTCCCTCAAACTGAAATTTAGTAATTAATTCAGAATTATAATTACCTTTTCCTCCGCACTAAAAATGAAAATTCGTGTAATTATAATTTGATAAGGACAGCGAAATAACGCGGACGAGTAGCGGTTTATTCAAATGTCAAAACATTAATGTAATTTATGATTGCTTCTTGAAATTATTATATTTATAGAATACATTCCGCAAAAAGAGTAAAATGTAATGTATCAAGCATATGTTGCAAGCAAGCTTGATATAAGACAGCAATATTTACTGATAGCAGTGGTGGTCACTCACATTAACAGAGATATACATCCATCAGTTGCCTATCAATATGAGACTCGGAGTTCCAGTAACGATCTGATTTCTCGACAAATGGTTAGAACTTCCTTAGCACAGAGACAATACTCCTACATAGGACAAAAGCTATATAATATAATGCCAGAGTCATGGAAATGTTGCAAGAACCACAAGCTAAAGAGGTTGCTGACTACTTTCCTTGGAGAAATTGGTCGCAGGGAGTCTGAGGGGTTAATGGTGGCTGTTAGATGGCCAACACATGTTTTAATTTAAATTGTTAATTTATATTTATAGTTTTTTACTGATTTAATTTTTAAGATCATCATGACTTTTTAACTTGTTTTAACTATGTATTTATTTTTTTAAATTTTTATTACATCTTTTACTTTATTTTTTAATATGCTGTTTTTTTTTTTTTCTTTCTTTAAATATGCTTTTTGCTATACAACATACATTCATTTTTTTATTATGAATTTAAATATGTTTCTTACTATGTATTCTGTTTTTATTTCGCATTTTACTGAGTTTCAAAATATTTTTATACACATATTTATATATTTTCATGTTTTTTTTTTTACTATCTTTTCACTGCATTTATTACTTTGTTTTTATAATTTATTGTTTTGCTACGTTTTTTTTACTACATTTTTACTATGTTTTTACCATATTTTTACTATGTTTTTACTACATTTTTTACCAAGTTTTTACTCCATTTTTACTTTGTTTTTCACTTTGTCCTGTATCTTTATAACTGTTTCTATAAATTGATTACTGTTTTTTATTTTTTTTGACTGTTTTAGAACGGGGTAAATAACTCTAGTTAGACAGTCAAAGCAACTTTACATAAATTATAATTATGGCGGCCTCCGTGGTGTAGTGGTCAAGACCCTTGACTCACACACGAAAGGTTCCGGGTTCGATTCCCGGTGAGAACACAAAAATTAAAAATGTGTATTTTCTCAAGCCTGGGTGTTCTGTGATGTAATTCACCACTGTAATTGGGCCTTCTGGCCTGTTGTGGTGCAAAAGTAAAGAAAATGAAAAAAAAAAATTAAAAAAAAAAAAAAAATGTGTATGTAATATAATGATAATAATAAATAATAAATAAACTAAACTATCTTATTAATTTTATATTACAACATGTTGACATACTAAAAAAATCATTCAACTTTGACTACTTAATACGAACATTAAAACACACCTAGATACAGACAACTTGAGAAAGCTTGAAACTCTCGAACTAATCGACAAACTCACACTAGGCCACATCAAGTATGACGACATCAGATTAACAAAAGTAACAGACATGCACAGTCATACGATACGTGAACTTTACATAATTACAATATTATACCGATAACAAAAACGAAAATAGAACAATCTCGATTGCTAAACAAGGGACTGAAAATATACAATTATCAACCGCACAGACCGAAGTTAACAACCATACAGAGATTCAAGACTGAATAAAAAAGAAATTTCTAAACTTTCCTGAAATCTTGTGCTATGTTTTTTATAACATAAACTTCAACAGGTTTCTCTGTAAACAATTTATAAATATTTTTTTTAATAAATGTTTGTATGCGTATTATTTTTAGTATGCATCTTTATTTTATTATTTTTTTATTCATTTTTTTTATTGTTATTAAATAAACATATAAAATATGAACACGTTATTATACTCCCAGGGTTACTATTCTTAACCACTCTCGTGGCACGAGAAAACAATTTTTTTCGTGTATTTTGTATGCAAATACACGAGATAATACGGCCACGAAAGCGTTTGAAATACCAACCCAGGAGTCATAAAAAAAAAAAAACTGCTTTGGGACCGTACTTAAAAAGAAAACATTCTTGTGACAATACAAACATAACATCATACATATGTAGTTAATACATCTAAAATAGTAAGAAAACATAATATAAAAAACATAAAACATATTACTTTACACCATCTATATAAATTACATTCATAACTATCAATATCCAAAAGATTTAATTAATACTGTTTAATTGCGACACTTATAGATTTGCTGTTCGACTTTTCATTTTTTAGTTCATCGGACAGTTAATTAAATTGAGAATGGCTAATATTTTCCAGATACTTTTTGCCTAACTTCGTCAAGCAAAATTTAGATACATGGAGATTTTTTGAGTTTTGTGTATAATGGTTGTGAATATCATGATTAAATGTGTATTTTAAATTTGTATAAGCAGAAAAGTTTATGATATTTAAAAAATCACACAAAGTGATGTCACGCAGTAGCATTACAAGGAAGTATTTTTGTCTATCGGTACATATGCTTGACAATTGTGATATATAAATACAATAAAATACAATTTTATATTAATGTAATATATCATATAAAGGTTTGATGTAAAAAATTGGTTTTGAATAACGTTTTAATGTCGAGAACCCTGATTTTCTTTAACAATTAGCCTTACTTTTTTGATATATTAAGTTTTTTTATTGACATTTCTTGGTGGAACTGCATTTTAATTTTATTATTAAAATGCGTATATTGTTTACTTTACTTTTATTTATATTTTTTACCAGTGATCGGGTTTTTTCATGACCAATATCGTTAGACTTTTGGGAGACTAAAAAAATTTTTATGCTATATTTAAGTGCAATCAGGGGTTGTAAATCTTGCTTTTTTATAATTATGGGAATAAAGAAGTTTAATTTAAAATGATTTAAGTATGAATCAATGACATTTGTACGAATTTAAGTTTGGTTCGAATGTACATGATAAAAACAGATGTTAAACGTATAATTTTAATAAAAATGTATTTGAATCATATGTATTTGTACTTGTATATTTATTTATTCATTCAAAATTACACTGTTTAAATATTAATGAACTTATTAAGGCTTTTTAGGCTTTTTAGGCTCGTGTCAAGCCACAATAAATAACAATAAAAATTTTAAGTAAAATTAATTAGATCAAATTATAATGACATAGAATAACAATCTACCGAAAAGGGTAAATATAATAAATAATAAAATTCCAAAGAATATAATGCAAAAAAAGATAATCAGAAATAATTTTTAAAATATAAATTATACAAATTAAAAATCACACATAATCAAATATACAAAATTTCAAAAATCAATCAAAAAATCATCAAAAATCATTAAAATCAACAAAATAATAGTAAAATATAGTAGAATTAAGAAAAAAAAACAAATAAGAGTAATATTGAAATCAACAAAAAAAGAATATATATATAAAAACATAATTGAAATGATAATTGAGATGTTTTCTAGAAACTCACTCAATACTTTAGTAAGAAATATAAAAAATAGGAGCAATAAATAATATGCCAAATAATAGTACGTGCTAAATTAAATTATACAAAAATAAATAATGAAAAAACATAAAAATATCAAGATATATAAAAAGTCAATAAAAGTAAAAGTATGGAAAGAAAGCAGATTTGTAAATTTTTGCTAAATGCTAATCTCGAACATTAAAAAAATTGACAACCTCGTTCCTATTGATGTGTAGCAACCAATTGCAAACATTTTTTAAAAATAAATTGGCACTTGTGGAGTTTTTTATGGCTGCCGGAAGTTGATTAAAAAAAATCGGAGCAAGGAAGGTAAAGTTTCTTTGAGCTAGCTTTAAGTGAGTGGTTGGGCCAAGGTAATTAATCCTTCCCGCTGATCGCGTCCGTATATTTTGCTGTGTCCTGACTTACTTGACTGTATATTATAACATTGAAATTTGTTTAGTCACTCACTAGTCTGATGATGTTGGTCAAAAAAATTATAAATAAACGTAGAAATAAACTATAAACGTATTTTTTATTTTGATTTTGATTGATTAATTTCAAATAAAATTTCTATACATATTCACCAACACATTATGGCTTTTAGACTGTGCCCGTGTTAAGCCATAATAATTAACAACAACAAAATATTAGTAAATTAAAATAAATAATAGTTTCATAAGATGAATTCTTTAAATATTTTCGAAACAATCCAAATACAACTAATAACATGAATACTTTAATAATAATGAATTCGTATAATACAAAATTAAAAATAACTTTTTTTTAAAATAGCAATCCAAACAAAATAAATTACATTAGAAACTTATAAAAGTAATCAAATATAAGTCATACCTATGTATAAAGTGACAAACATAAATCAGTATTCAGTATATCATTGAAATTAAATAGAATATATAGTACAAAAATATGATTATTTTACTAATTTGCGTATGGTACATAAAGTATGTTTTTTAAATCTATAAAGTTATTCACAAAGGTTTCTAGTGTTTTATTTTTATTACAATGTAGTTATACAATTGTTATTATATTGTAGAATAGTGTATATATATATATTACGAATGTAGGTTTAGACCTGGTATTTTTGTATCTAGTGAAGCCGCTAGGATTATTTTCTTAGGATTACTTTAAATTTTGCCAATAAACGCCGTATTTTGGCACAAAACCTGAACCTGGAAGTGTAAATTGAAGTTATAAATAAAACAACAAAATAAGGATTTAAACGTTATAAAAATATGGAACGAGACTTCAAAAAATATAAAGCCAATATGAAGATTCAAAAATAAAGCAAAAAAGGATACGATAAATTATTAAATTCAATAAATTAATACGTCGAAGAGAATTTTCACTATTATTTTTTTAATTTATAATTGTTGTAAAAGCATAATATTTTTTGAAAATGTTTTATTGATATTAGATTTTTTTCTGATGATTTTAAAAAAATATATTCAACCTTCCATTCTCAAAAATATTTTCCCTCTTTGTGCAATAAATTTCAAGCATAACTGAGTGAGAACGGGCATTTATGATTGACGAACGAATAGAGACGATGAAGTACCCAAATAAAGGCAATATAAAACGTGCCTTGGAAATGTGTTTGATTTCAAACTATTGTTGATATTTTTTAACATCTTAAATCGATGTTTTCCGCTCTGTTGAGATATCAGTCTCTTTAGTTCAAATGATGTTCATCGCTAAGTAAGTACGAATTTTTGGAAGTGGTTAGAGGGTATTTTCCGAAAACAACTTACAGTGAGTAATGGCGGTTGGTATTTAGCAATAAGGGTGTAGCATCTGGCACAAGGTTCTTTAAATAATTACTAGATTACAAGTGCCATTGTTTTCTTAATCAACATTTTAATACTCTTCAATGTTCACAAACTTTTGGTGGATAACCACTCCAATAATTATATGATCGCGCCACTAGCCTGTTGGCAGATGAACGCTCGAAATGGTCTGGTTCGCGGAATGTGTTATCCATTATCTGCTTTGCTTCAGGACCCTAATACAATGAATGTTATTACCTACCTTGTACTGGATTCTTACAGCTTTATTGTCTCGAACTTTTGTGGCGGTAGTCAGGATCAGATCAGATCTTGTGGTCAGGAAGGAGGGACACTCGCACATATTTTTGTGCAACAGTTGACATACAAAAGTCGGTTCGCGGTTATGTATAAATATTTAATACCGTTTAGTAAAATGTTCGACCTTAAATAAATTTTAAAAAAACAAACGCCGTGTCTACGTGGGGTTACGCAGAGCATAAAATGCAATTTTGCATGACTTTGTATACATAAGTTTCTAATGATGGGAAAGACATGGCATAATTAAATTCAACAAATACTTGAAGATATACATTGGACAAGTCAAAAGTCGAAATAATCGGCGCACGTGCATGAGAAGATTAATGAATGTACAGGAATGTCTTATGTGGCGTTTTATCTTCTCTGCCTACCCCAGCGAGGATTTGGCTTTTGTTGTTGTTAATGAATGTTGAATTTTGTTATATTAATGAATGAAATGTTGAATTTTCGAGCATAAAAATAAAGAATTTATTAATTTCTGCGAGGGAATGTTTATCAGGGATGCCACAAGGATCTATTCTGGGTCCTAAACTGTATATAATTTATGTATCAATGATTTGTAATGTTTTCAAAGAAGTCAGGAGATTTATTTTTGCAGATGACACCGCACTAGTTATTTCCAATAAAAACCCATTAGAATCTCAAGAGATACTGCAAAGTGATTTCAATAAATTTTTAAATTGGGCTCATGACTATGGTCTTATTATAAATGTAAAAAATACTAAATGCTTGTACATAAAATCTCCATATGCCAAAAAATATGTTTTGCTCAATATTATTGCTTATTGCACAAATTTCTTACACGATGTTATCTCTAACCCATGTAATTGTGAACTCATAAAATTTGTAGAGGAGTACAAGTATTCTGGTATTTTTATAGATCATAATTTTTAATGGGATCGTCATATATTTAAACTTTGTGATCGATTGCGGACTCTAGTGGGTATTTTTTATAAATTATCTTTTATTATGCCTAAAATCACTCTTAAAATTACTTTTTTTTTAGTAGAATCAATAATAAGATGTGGTCTAAAGTCATGGGGACATTCGACTTACACTAATATTAAAATGATCCAAGGTCTAGGAGTACTCTATTGTTAAGAGAATTGTACCAGCAGAGATTTACGAACAAAGAAGTGATAATGTTCTCCTATACAAAACACTTAAAACTCTGCCTGTTTGAGGATTACTGTGGCTTTGCATCATTTTAGAACAATTGAATAGTAATACATTTAAAATTCCTCTCAAACATAACCATAATACACGCGCCACGTATAATGATGGTTTGGTAGTACCAAAAGTATGTAATAAGTATGGTAATTGAACTCTCAAATATTTAGTACCTGAAGACTACTTGAGGATCATCGTTTGGTATTAGATATAGGGATTTTACATGATATTCTTAATGGACGTCTTGATAGTCCTGTTCTGGTTTCTGATTTGGCCCTTAATGTACCTGGCTACCGCACCCGTCACACGAATCTATATCTTTTCCATGTACCTACAGTTCGCACCAACTATGCACAGGACTCTCCTCTGATTCGCTTGACGCGTAATTATAATGTATTTTTCAATAACATAGACATATTTAACTGCAGTAAACTCACTTTTAAAACCAAAATTAAATAACTATTATATGAAAAAAAATATGTTTCTTCATAAAAAAAAATATTTTTACATTATAAATTTAAGTTGTTTCTATTCACTTATATCAAACACACACTCACCCTGTCCATAAACCTACCCTCACATCCATATACAATCACACACATATTCACATACCTACCAAAACCACACTCTACTTTTTTACACACGCATCCTCACACAAAAAAAACTAGCACACGTGCACTTCCATGAATTAATATCTAACTGAACTGGATTTTTATAATTGTATTTATGTGGAAAACGGATTTGGCTTTATTTCATGTTTTTTTTATTATAATGTTGTGTTTTTTTTTTATTGCTGTTGTTTTTCTGAATAAACAAAAAAAAAAAAAAAATTAAAAAATTAAATTCTGATCTTACCGGCTTTAATTATATATGTTAATTCATTGTTTTTATAAATTTAGATAATATTATTTAAGTTAGTATAAATATAATCTCCACCAACAAGCTACAGAAAGTGAATTGGTGCGATTTTAGTTTTAGTAAAAAATATGAAAATTGAAATATTAAAATGTAAAATTAAATTAATAAAATTAATTAATTTAAATAAATATGGCTCTTCTAGCTAGATTTTATTTTAATAAGAAAAAACCTCTAAGTTTCTTAAGAGGCTTTTCAGCAGGTGGAAAAGAGAGGATTTGGAAGGAATTTATGAAAAATACACCACTGTTTTAGGGTTACAAGGAATAAAACCAAAACTCTTCGGTAGTACGGAAAACCTTTGTCAGGTCTTAGGTTTCCTAAAAAGACGAACATTAATAAAAACAAAAACGACAAAGCAAATCTCGGGCCCTCTTCTCAACTCTCGTTTGTTCCCAAAACGATAAATGTTTCGTTTCCCTGAACAAGTCATGAATTTGCAGAATCCCTTTTCTTTCTAGATTTGATCTTCACGCATTACGTTATCTGAATAATGTTCTCCCATTTGTGTGTTTTACAAGCCTCAACCTACGCAAACCGCTAAATACAATGTCTGTACAATGTCTGAACGAAAATCATAAACAATGTGATATCTGTATTTATGTTTTTTCATGACGTGAAAGCTTAATTACTTAAATTTACCCACTCCCACTCACTATATTTTCTCGAATATCTAAATGAATAAACTTCATATAAAAATAGCAAGCTAAGTGAACATGTGTGTGATAAAAATTCCGTTTTTTACATTTGTTTGAAATTTAATTATAAACTCTTAAGGATTAAATTTATTCTACAAATATTTTTTATTTTTTTAATTCATTTTTATTGTTAATGATAATATTTTAAACACCTTTTGGAAAGATTGTCTGTGTCTATTGTTTAGTTTTGTCTGGTAGTTTGTTGTATAATTTCAGTCACTGGTTTGTTAATCTCGACCGTTCTTGTCTCGTTTTAGAATGTTGTATTGCTATTGTTCTTATATTCTCGTATTGTGTCCATGTTTTCTACAATATATTTAAAGTTTTAGTTATTTGTCCACAATAACATCAGTGGTTCATTTATGAATATTTTTTATGGATTCTTTTAAATAAATTTCAGCTCCATTTCATTGATTAGTTAATTTATATAGTTCTTTAGTTACTATTTTTTAATTAAATACAATAACAGCATTCACTATATACATTTATATAAATATTTTTAAAAACAAAAAAAAATGAATACAAGACTCGTCAAGCTAATTTATATACCTTTTTTAAAAATATTTTTTGAATTATTACATATTTTCATATTGTGATTATTAAATCTTACTAAAATATTTGAGTAGAAAGTAAAAAATTGACTCAAAACCACTTCTTTATATTTATATAAATAAAAATTATATGTTATTTGAAATCTGATTTCAGTCGGCTTTTATTCCGATTTCAATGTGCTTTTTTGTGTTTTTAATTTGACAATTAATCCGTTATATTTATTGTATTTCTTTGTTTTTTTTTTGTTTATCCATTTACAGTAAGTACACATAAAACTTACTTACATGCCTACATTAGATATTATAGAACCAAACGTTGTTTGCCTATTTTAAAAATGTGTTGAAGCTAAAAGTTAAAGTACCCTTATTTGATTTATTCCTAGGGTGAATCGGGAATGTTATTTAATAAATAATATAATAATAATGATTGTTAAAAGTTAATTATACCACAGTTTAAAAAATGTGAATATATCCGTTCTTATGATTTATTTACCCAAATATTTTATTTTATTTTAGTCGTAAACAACCATGTTATAAAATGGAAAACAAGTAGTGGGAGAGCGGGGTTAGAACCTCGGACCTCCTGATCTGGAGTGCACGACACTACCAATCTAAACTCAATATTATTTGGCATCAAAAACATACAGAAATAAAAATATTTTTTGTGAGTTGGTTAAATTTGGTTTTGTGAATAATAATATAAATTGTAGGAGATGAAATAAAATTTGTATGCAGACAATATAGTACATATTGCGTGGCTTCATATCAGTAGGTGGCTAAAAAGTTTTCATTTAAAAGCACTACGATTCACTCAATTATTTACATTGCATACCAATGTATTTATATTTTCTTATCATTAACCGCTATAATCCTTGCATTTTTAATTCAACTCATAAATTTACATTTTATTCAATTAAAAATTCAGATCACGTTATTACTGAAAACGATAACATTCATAAATGAAATAATGTGAGTAACAATAGTCCGAGTATCTCCGAATCTTTGTTACACAACCGAACCTAACCTAACTTTCATCATCATCCCCCTTTTCACAACCAGTGAAAGATTAAACATGTAGAAAGTAATGCACACATCAAATAAATATATATAGGAGAACAGTAACTGAATTCATAAAATCAAATAGTCTCATATGTTAATTAGGCAAAATCATAACAATCTGTAAATATAATTCGTCGATTGACAAATTACAACAGGGATGTAGAATACCTTTAAGAAGGGAATATAGAAGTCTAGGCATCTACAGGGTTTATGACGTGTCATTGGCTGGTTTAAGTGGCCACTTTACACACTGTGTAACATTCACTATTCTGCCAATATTTGAACATCTATATTTCTTCGATTCTTTCATCTGTTGATGTTTGTGAAGTTAAAGAGCTGAAACCTTTATTTATGCGGGTGAGATTCGTTTAATTAAATTATTTCGTATATTTTGAGTAGTCATCGAGTCGAAAAAACTCGTCCAAGGTTCAGGTTTTACTTCACGCACAAAACCGATGCCGTGATAAAAAAGACACGTGGCAAGCGCGAAGAAAATGGCATTTGAATTTGTGGGTAATTTCTTTGTGTGTCTACATCCTTTAACGGACCATAATCATGATCAGACGTGATGAAACATGCCATCGTGTGTGATGAAATATGCTCTCATTGTACTGTAACTATAAAAACCAAAACGAATACGTCGTTTTACTCGTAAACTAAATTTATTAACATTGATGGGTATTTACACATTGGAACGTTGACTTATTGTTAAATCAGGACCTAGATATTTTCATAAATAGAAAAAGAGTCACGTTTACAACACTAGAAACAAAAGTAAACTTTAAAAAAAACATAGTTAAAAAATCAATGGTATCGTTATTTTTGGAAGACCGTTAAATGAGTTCTTATCAAATAAATAAATGTCACTTTTAAATTAATGAAAATTTGGAAGATGCAACGGAGTCAATTTAAATTAATGTAAATAATGTTATCAGTTGACACCATAACTTTTTATTTATTTGTTTTTTTTAATATGTTTATTTGTTTTTGGTCAGACTACAAGAATTCGCTAGTGGTAATAAGTCCAGTCCGCCTTTTAACCGTGTAAACCTTTGTTGTATTATTTTGTATTTATCATCTCGTATACATTATGGTTAAGAAATATTTTATTATTGTTATTTTATTTCTTTTTATTTTATTAACGTAAACGGCAAATCTGCCTTTTACAAAAAATTATAACACTAACATATATTTTTTTTAAGAAAACATAAATTCCGTTTTCCAAAGATTTGTAAAAAAATCAAACCTTAAAACTATGCAAGATATTTTTTTAAAAATTAACCTAAAAAATATACAACATATTCAGTAGAAAGTTTCAACAATTCAAGAATAAATTTAAATAACAAATTAAATAATAAAATATTTTAAAGTAATATAAGAAGTCAATCATAAGTACTGTTTCATACAGCTGGGCAAAGTGAACAAAAAAATTGTATATATTATGAAATGCATAAATAAAAAAATATAATTACCATTCACCATCTTTGAAAAAGTTCAAAAAGTTATGATTATAAACACAATCCAAATTATGAAATAAGTTCCATTTTCCAAAAAATTGATAGCTGCCAACTAGTGTCGTATCTATGGTTACTCAGAAATAAGCATGAACTAAGGAAGTATTAAAAATTTCTTTCTTACGTGTATGGTTGCATGTGTGTCGTGATTTGTTACTTTTTTTCCAAATTATTGGGGACAACGCAATATTTGCTAGTGTTACGTGTCTATTTCTTATAACACTGTATTTTTCATCTGTCCGGACACAGAAACAACAACGTAAAATAATTTTTAAAAAATGGAAATGTGTGCTCGCCAATACATGACATTAAAAAAATTATTGTCTTTGAATTTCCTAGAGTTTTAACCATCGAAAAAAAAGAAGATTGGAAATCAAAGCAACAGACAATTGAAATTTGATGAGTATTATTTTCATAGATTGTCTATTACGGAAAAAATACATCGAGAAATACGCATTTTCATTTATTGTAATAAAAACAGTACAGTAAATTAGAATAAATCATAATTTGCTTTATAATAACAATATTAATTAAAATGCAAAAATGACACAAATGTAAAAAACGGGTAGCGATTAAAAATAAAAAATACCGATAATTTTATTTTCATATTAAAATAGGAAAATTACATATATACAAAAAAAATGTAACTAGGCAGCTACCAACACTGTTAAATTTCGAAACACCACGCAAATTTGTATCGCGGCTACGCCATGAATTTCTTATTAAATAATTTCGCACGTCACAAACTCGGCCCTGGGTAGCGCCTGCTAACGTCACTTAACAAAAACATCTTCGTTTTTATTACAATATTTCGGCTACGCCATGAATTTCTTTTTAAATAATTTCGTACGTCACAAAGTCGCCCTGGGTAGCGCCTGCTAACGTCACTTAACAAAAACATCCTCGTTTTTATTACAATATTTCGGCTACGCCATGAATTTCTTTTTAAATAATTTCGTACGTTACTAAGTCGCCGCTGGGTAGCGCCTGCTTACGTCAAACGTTTCAATCATGGTCAAAAATCTACGTAATCAGAGGGATGAATGAGAAAAAGATTGTACGCTAAGACAGACGCGAGTGGCGTTTCATCCTCTATGTTTACTTTTTCGGAGAAATCACGTTAAGGAAGTGGTAGTAAATTAAAAATACGTTTAATTAAGTTTTATCTTAGAAATGGGCTGATTCATAACTGGATATATCTTAAAAGTTTTACCTCATCTAACTTTTAAAGCCGTATTTTCTACGATTTCTTAAAATTTTGTATGCGAGACATGAAAAGCATGCTTGATCTTTTAAATCAACTTTTGAATAACTTCAAAACTGTTTGCGATGTTTTTAACAAATTCCTCAAAAACTTTCTACAGAAAATTTTGCTTAAATTGTGATTTTTACGACAAGTAGATGTCTAAACAGAGACTTTTAAGGTGGAAGTCTACGCATTTTCAGTATTTTTAATGCGTTATTTCCGTGTCCAGGTGGATGAAAAATACAGTTATGTTTGTGAAATAGAACCAGAACCCTGGACAAGGGTTTTCTACTCGACCGTATTTGGATCAATTACACACGGTTTTTCAGGCCCATGCCGCGAAACTTCAGAGGAACACTTTTTATGACATGGTTTTAAAATGATCATAATAGAGGTTTTTGGAAAATCATCATCATCGTTATTCCGTTTCCGTGCCTCATAGTGCATAGGGCACCGCATTGGTAAACCAATTGCAAGGCATCTTGATCATTTTTGTTACATGAAGATAAGATTATCAGATTATCACTTCACGATCGCGCCACTTGTCTGTTGGCAGATAAACTGGTCGTGGATCGTGGAATGCGTTATTCTTTATTTGCTTTGCCACGAAACCTTAATATAATAAATACAATTACCTACATTGTACTACGTTCTGGCACCTTTATTGTCTATAACTTATATCGTGGCAGTCGGGATTAGATCAGATCTGGTGGTCAGGAAGGAGGGGAACTTGATGATTACACGACACAGTGGATTTAATGGGCTTTTTATCGCAAAAATAACTCATTCGCAATCGCGGTGAGAATATCAAAGGTACATGCAGACACGATGACAGTTCAGTTCTTATTATGGGGCCGGGACAATATCGGTACCCACGGTAAACATTGCAACATCTTAACTAGGGCCCAGCAGGTAGCAAATAAATTTGAACGCCTTAACCTAGTAAATATGATATGTACATATATGTTATATGTGTACATATACAGTAAATGTGGCGTAACCACTTCAGGATCCAGTCCAGGGACAATGAAATGTTCTAGTGTAAAAACACCTATTCGAATAAATATTTCACGTCAACCATGTCGGGAATTGAACCCGAGATCTCTTGCATGGTAGGCAAACGCGCTGACCACTACATCACGAGGCAGACAAAATTAATATAAATAAATAAAAAACGCGTTTGATCACCTCAATGTTACGACTGAACGTGGATTAGTGAAACGATTGGGCTGGGGAGAGGTAGGGGTATGGTGGTGCTAGTCTGAAGCATAAAAAAAAAAATATTTTCAAATTCAAACATTTCATTTTTTGCATTTAAAAAATATGTTTTTGGAAAAAAAAAATAGGATTTTAAAAAAAGTTTACTACCAAGAATGTTCTCCTGAAGTTTCTTGGTCTATCCCTAAAACACACTTACGCTCCATGTAGAGCCCAACGTTCATTACATTAATTTATTTAATTTTTATGATATTTTCAGTTTGTGGAAATCTTTATTGAAAAGGCTGAATTAGTACATATTTTTTTATTATTTTCTTTTGATCTTAATAAAATCGACCTAAACCAATAACACGAATAAAATTGTATACAAATTCAAACTGCGTAAATAAAGGAATTACAAAACTAGTATAATTAAATAGGGGTACTCATTATTGGAACTATTAAAAATTTCTATAATTTATTTATTTATTGTACATACGGCCTAAGTACAACAGTTACATGAAAAAACATATTTACAAGAAATTGAACAAAAAGAACATAAAACGTAGCAAAGGCATTACAATAATGGTAAACAATGTATTAATAAACACGATAAACATATAAGACTTCGAGCTAAACCATGCTAATCCATCTTCATGCCAAACTACTTGAGTGGCGAAGAGATCATTATGTTATCATTACCATTTTGTTGTTAGTTATTAAAATATGTGTTTAACTATTGTAACAAGTAACAGTTTGCAAGTACAACATTCACAATGGAAAATTCTCATTGATTTTTTATTAGCTAATAAATTAATTAAAACATCGCTTCTATTCTCATTGAACCGTGTAGAGAAATAAGGGATAATCAAAGCATTTAGCTCTAGTTATTTGAATAAAGTGAAAAACAAACAATTCGTGACGTCATGTCATCAAGTATGACGTCATTGGATGCTGTGTGACTTCATAGGCTGTTTGACTTAAAATGTATCTGGTTTTATAGAGAAGCTACCTATTTTTATGTGTTGTTTTCATGTTTGTTTGCGGCATAAAAGTCTTATCACTTGTTAAATACTATCATGTATTAAACGTGATTTACAATTTTAAAAAATTCAAAAAAAAGGATTTATAATTGTGCCTATGTGGTATTGTACGGGGAGATGGACGTGAGCTTTTTTACCTTCCATCAGGCACAGGATGTGTAGTAAGTTTTTGGTGTTTGACCATCATACCGCACAAATGATTTCGGGACATGGGGAGTTTAGAGACAAGCTTCATAAGCTTGGACTTGCCCCTGTCTCGAGCTGCGCTTGCGGAGATGACCATCAATCGGCCAAACACATCTTGTGGCACTGTGTGCTATTGGGTGATGCCAGTGATGAGGTGCTGAATGGTCCGACAGGGGTCATGCGACCAGCGTGTAATATAGATCTGATGGCCAACAATACGAATTTTGCACTCTTCCGTCAATTCGTCCGAACTTGGGTATCGCGTTGAGAGCTCCTCAGATGCGCGGACGCCTAGGTGGATAAAATATGGTGGGACAGGCAACTGTTCCTGTGGGATGCTCTTTTAGTTGGGACTGTACTTCCTTCCGAATGGGACGCACACATTATTTTGTTTTGTCCTCTCCTTACGGGGGTGGTATTTGGATCCTCTGCCTCTGACCACCCAGGGAGTCCTTTTTTTTCAATGCCGTTCTCTCATTGTAAATATCCATGTTTGTTGTGTTACTATAGTTTTAAGATATTGTTTTTGTATATTTGGATACGTTTATTTATGTAAATTGTTTTAGTAAATACATCTTTTTTTAATGAAAAAAACAGAGGCATTGAGGGGATCCTGAGGGGTAGGGACGACGTGTTGGCCTCTGTCCATAAATCCTCCTCCCCTTTTTTAAATCTGCATAGAGTTTGTATTCCTTAAGAATATTTATAACAACTTTCCTCTATACGCAGGTGACAGAGAGTCCCCGGGGCTTAAGGATCTCCCGTCCATGTATCTATGTGGTGTAGGAATACATCAATAGTTACGCCGAAAAAACTATTTTTTATTTACCTAAAAACTGATAGTAGCAAAGAAGTGTTATCGGGCGATTAAAAGTATTAAAACATATTCAGCTAAAAGCGATGCTTACTGTTGTAAAATCCGCCTTAATAAAGCTAATAGTATTTATAATCACCTGTCAATCTGTCAATGTCTGGAATGCGGAAGAATGGGTGAATGAAGTATGGACAACAATATTATATCGTGCACGCGTCCTTATTTCCGAACCTTTCATCTATCTATAGCATTACTAAGATTTAAATAAATGCATCGCTCTTGGCCTTATGAGACATTTGTTTTACCAACTGACGAAACTGGCGTTATTGAGATAGCGAATTTTGCAAATGAAATTATTGATTACTAAAGCTTTTACAAACACGTAAAAAGTCTTTAAAAAATCCTTTAAATGTAAAGTATGTTAAATCCGATGGTTCTTCCGAGTGAAAATACCCTATAAGATAAAATTTTATTATCTTCAGTAAGAATAAAAACATTAAGTATTTTTCTTTGGAAAAATACATTATTTAACAGGAATAATACAGCATACCAATTTCAAACATTAATATCCCATTTTTGTAGACAAAACCGCTTTTCCGACAGTTTAATTTTCTCTTCAATTTAGCACTACCACTGAAAAAAAACATATCCGAATAATTTAATCCCGCTAATTTGATTCTGAATTTTATTCGACCTAGAAACCGCTATCAAATTATTTTGAAGTCAAATTACGTCGAAATACATAAAAAAGATAATTGACTGAGTATAACAACTCATAAAATTTCTTAAGGAGTCAATTAAAAGCTTAATGACACGTACTACATATTTGTATAAATCATATATTTTTGCTGTTTCTTTTATTAAGTCTACATTTATTTACCGTATTTATTTATAAAATTGTTTTCTTTATAATTACATTCCTTCATTTTCATTTCTTTGGCAGCACCTCTTGGTGAATAGGGCACCGCATTAGAACACCAAATGCACGGTATCTCGATCATCAGTCACATGAAGGGACAGTGAAATACTGCAGTGTAAAAACCTTAAAAATAAATATTTTGCATTGACCCTGCCAGGAAAAGAACCTGGGACCTCAAGCATGACAGTTATATACGCCAACCATTGCACTACGAGGCGGATATACATTCATGTATAAGCACAAATAATTTCTCTTTTTCAATTTTTTTTATCAATGTTTTGATATCTGTATGTATTTTTTTAAATATATAATATGCCAAAATAGTAGCTCTAGATAATAATGTGTATTTTTTTTTTCATTTAGTATAATTTAAAATTGTTTTAATTTCTTTATCAATATGTATTTTTTTCTTGATTTTATTTATAAGTTCAAAATGTTTCTATTATATAATTTTTTATCAATATTTTTACAAATATATATTATTTACATATGTTTTTAAACTGCTTAACTTTTAGCCTTTTTCACTTGTAAATAACTGTAAGTATTTATTTGTTTTAAATGCTTCATTTTACGTGTAATGTTATAACTATCTCTCTAACTTTACTTACATGTATGTATATTATTTTTTATTTTAACTAGTATGTTATTATTTTATTTTTAATTAAATATATGTACGCGTATGTATGTGCATTTGTGAATGCGTATATGTTTATGTGTATGTATGTGTATATATATATGCATGTTCATGTGTGTATATGTATGTATGTGTATGTATATGTATGTATATGTATGTATGTGTAGATTTATGTACACTTTTATTTCTTTTTTGTCGTTTTAAATTTACTTTCTATTTCTTCTTTTTCTCTTCCTTCCACATTTTCCCATCCCACTTCCTTTCACCCCTAGCAAACTGTACGTTTTGTTTTTTTTTCATTTTTGTTCCCATACAATTTTTGTTTATAAAACCCATAATTGGTCTTGTTATTTATTGTTATTCTTTACGTATTGTTTATTACTATGACTGTGTTGGTTTAAAAAATAATAAAAAATAAAAACTATTAATATAACTCTATCAATCCATAAATTAAAAATGAAAACCGTATTGATGATTTTTTTGAAACAGACATGAAAAAATAAAAACATTGTTTAGCATATGATTTTGTGTACCTGCTAAGTACTAAGGCTAAAAGTTTTCATTACTTGTTTTATATTTAAAATATCATTATGATTTTTTCATACTGTTATAAATTAAATAAATGTATTAAATATAATATCAGTAACCTCGACAAGTTAAAAGAGGAAAAAAATCAATAAAAAAAATCCCATCTGTTAGCATAACAAAACCATAATACAATATGGGCCACAAGTTTTTTTTGAAAGCATCACTGATTTTCTTAAATACCGTTATATGGAGTGGTGGGCGGATCGCAGTAAATTGTTTTTTGCTTCATGCAATTTGAGTTACAATGGAGCGTTTCACAGGGAGACGACGCAGTTAGCTATCTGCGCTAAACATTTTTATTGAAAACGATTCATACATAAAAGTACGATGCCTGTTTAGTATTAAATAGGATTATTTCGAGTAAGTAAGTGCTCATTAAATCTAAGCCTCGGAATCAAATTCAGAAGTTCGAGAAAACTGTTTATATAATGGGACTACGTTAAGCAAAAACCAAGGAGAATATACTGATGGTTGAAATTTCGATAAAGAATGATCCATACCAATCTACATCCACGCGTTATCTTTCAGTGAGTACGCCTATGTCAAGTACTATTCTACGGCAAATTTTACATGTAGATCTCAAATGGCACCCAAAGACGTTATTTTAGAGAACTAAATATGTTCATCCAAGACGTTGAACACTCTTGGAGCTATATATGAAAAGTGTCTCCGAGCAAATATCGTACGTGTTCTCGGTATTAAGTAGTTTAAGTTATGCGAAAACCTCGTACGGGCATTCTGTTGAGACCTCTTTCCGTAGTCGCCTGACCAAAAAATTAAAAATACTTTCTAGATATAAACTTGTTGAATATTAAATACCTTAAGTAATTTAAATAATGGTTCAGATGGGTAAGTCGGAGGACACCGAAGCATAACTCCTTAAAGTTCTTAAATTAGCTTTTGCGTCTTGATTTCATGACAATTGTCGAGCAACCTCCCCAGCCAAGTATGCCATAGGCAGCCACCGATTGTTTATAGACGAGAATAGTTTTTGTATTGATGGGTGTGTCAACAAACAAAATTGTCGATACTAGAGCAGTGAGAACCCTCGCCTCAAACACTAAAACCTATTTAATTTACCCAAAACGACTGC